>NW_024063383.1:0-192739 GCF_006381635.1 Hibiscus syriacus | reverse complement strand
ATAGGAATTAACGTTTGAATCGTCCAACTGTCAAGCGTCGAAATCATTTAGTCGTTGTTACCATCGATTTTTCATTGCAATCACAGCGTGAAGCATGGGGTTTGGCCGTGGGTTCAGATATTCGCATGTTGTTAGAATTTCGATCGATTGACAGCGTTGGTGGCGACCGATCGTAGATTGAATTAGGATTTTTCAGAATTTTGAGATTTTATAATTTTAGAAAATATTGAGGTTTTGTCGGAACCGTCTTTCGGTTGGGCTCGAAATTGGCCTTCAACTTGGATTAAATGAATTGGAGTCGCCACCGATATTTTAAAGAGATATTAGGAAATCGGACACCATCTTACCTGATCTACGTTGTACTAGAAACGTGTCGGGTTCGGGAGTCGTTACGATCAAGGAAGGATTAGCACCCTTGAACCGCCCTTTCGGTACCAATTAATTTTTGGTTGTCTTAATTGCGAAAATTAGAAATTTAAATTAAATTTGAAATTTCGATTTGAATTACTTACCTCGTAGATTTGAAAGCGTACCCTTAAAAAGTCAAGACACTTGTTAAAGGAAAAAAGTATGAAAATAAAAAAAACAATTAAAAAACAAATGAAATAATAAGATAAGATAAGATAAGAAAAAAAAATAAAATAAAATAAAGTTAAATAGGAAAAATATAATAAAGGAAAAAATAATAAAAATATAAAAAAAAGAACAAGGGAAAAAATAAAATATATAATAAAAAACAAAACTAGAAACTAGAAATTAGAATAAAAATAAATACAATAAAGATAAAAATTAAATAATTAAATAAATAAAAGAGAGTATATATAATGATAATATAATAAGGGAAAAAATTATAATATATATATATATACACACACGTATAAACAAAGTATAGAATAAAAAAATAAAATATAAAATAAAGAATAAATAATAAAATGATTAAAAATAAAAAAATATATATATATATATATATATGTAATATCGTATAAATAAAAAAACAGAATATAATAATAATAATATAAAGATAAAAGGATTAAATTAAAAGGGAGACAAAATTAGGGGATGAATTTAAAAGGAAAATGGCATGTAAATTCGATCTAGGGGCGAAACGAATACTATAAAAAATGTGGGACCTGAAAGGGATTAACCCCTAGATAAATGAATAAAGCATGAGTTTCCAGACTCTAGGGACCTGACATGTGATTTACCCAAAAATAAGTAAATGAAATACTCCCCCTTATTCCTGTAACGTGTGAACACAAAAAATCCACCCCCTTCTTTATTTCAATTCCATATTTTCATCTCCTTTCCAACAACCTCCCAGCTTCCTCATCAGCTTGTGCGGTCTGCTTCTGAGCTTCTTTCGCCTTTAAGCCGTATTGCTCGGTTGAGCCCTTTTCGTCTTCTCAGAGTTCAACAAAAGTGAAATAGAATATGCAAGCAACAAAACCCAGCCGAAATAAGGTAAAAATTATACCTTTTTTATATAGCTTCAAGATTGGTACAAAAGCTTCGATCTCATTGGTTGTAGGATTTTTCTTCTCGTAATCGTATGATCTTGTGTGTAATGGTGTTGATTTACATGGGTATTTATAAGGTTCTGTGAATCCTACTTTTAAGAGTTTAAATCTAGTGAAATAATGATATTTGGGTTCATTCCTATTTCATGCGTGTACGATGCCTTAAGAACCGGGTAGTTGACCGAGAGCTTCGACTGTTTTGGGTTCGTGCATCGTGGGGAGTCTTTACTGAAAGGGAAATATGGTTTACGGGTCCACTGCTGGACCCGGGTCGCAACTCCAGCGGGTCTTGGTTGTGTAACTTGGGCTGCTGCATTGGGCTCGTACTTCAGGCTACTATTGGGCCTACAAAAAAAATGTGTACATAATTAGGACGAAATATGGTGTCTACAGCTGCCCCTCTTTGCTCATTATCGTGTAACAAAATAGAGCAAAGATTACAAGACCAAATTTCGTCCACATCGAATATCCCTTGTTGTAGAGTTGAAATCCGATGACATGATTGATTTGTCATAACCCATCACGAAATGACTCCATCGACTTGAGTTTGAGTTGAACTCAAAATTTTTGAGCAAGATATCCTTCGTTGCGAGGCTGAAGACTTTGGTGTTGCTGTACTACATGACTCATTCATCGTGAAGTTGGGTCCATCTTGAAATGATATGAAATTGAAGCCGTCGTCCGGAATTTGAATTGGAACGTGACTTCTCGTCGTCAAATTTTAGTCAACTTGGGTCTTCTTATCAGTTTAAAGACCTTAGTTAAAAATCTGACTGGAAAGTAATTTTGACTCCGCGCTGTGGTTGATAAGCCCTCGAGTTGAATGGAATCGAACTCAAAGGGTCTTCGTTGATAGATAGTTTTTATCGACTTAAGTTATGCTGTCGATAAACATTTTTCTTGTTACTGAGGCACAGTTAACCCAGGTGTTCTTTGACTTTGAAAACCTTGATTGCAGCCGGACAGTAGTGTGATTAGGTATCATCGAGCTTAATAGAGTCGAACTCGACAATTTTATTGACAAATAGCCCTTCTTCTTGCTTGAGCTATGTTGTAAATGATATGACCTCGAGTTGAGTGTAATCGAACTCGGGGGTCTTTGGCAGATAACCCTTCTCGACTTAAGCTATGCTGCAAATGATGCCTTGGAGCTGAGTGTAATCGAACTCAGGTCTTTGTTGACAGATAACCCTTCTAGCCTTGAGTTATGCTGTAAATGATATCCCCTTGAAGCTGAGTGTAATCGAACTTAAGGGTCTTTGGCAGATAGCCCTTCTCGACTTAAGCTATGACAAATGATATGCCTTGGAGCTGAGCGTAATCGAACTCAAAGGTCTTTGTTGGCAGACAACCCTTCTAGACTTAAGTTGTGCTGCAAATGATGTACCTTGGAGCTGAGTGTAGTCGAACTCGAAGGTCTTTGGTGACATATAACCCTTATAACCTTGAGTTATGCTGTAAATGATATGCCCTCGAAGCTGAGTGTAATCGACTCGGGGTTTGGTTGGCAGATGACCCTTCTCGACTTAAGTTATACCGTAAATGATGTGCCCTCGAAGTGAGTGTAATCGAACTCGGGGGTCTTTTGGCAGATAGCCCTTCTCGACTTAAGCTATGCTGTAAATGATGTACCTTGGAGCTGAGCGTAGACGAACCGAAGGTCTTTGGTGACAGATAACCCTTCTAGCCTTGAGCTATGCTGTAAATGATATGCCCTCGAAGCTGAGTGTAATCGAACTCGGGGGTCTTTGGTTGGCAGATAGCCCTTCTCGACTTAAGCTATGCTGCAAACGATGTGCCTTGGAGCTGAGCGTAATCGAACTCAAAGGTCTTTGGTTGGCGGATAACCTTCTCGACTTAAGTTATGCCGTAAATGTTGTCTTTAAAAAAATGGCTCCCCTTCACAAGTCTAAGCTGGTCGTAGTTCTTCAGGTGGTTCCTCTAAGGGTCTGAACCAAGTAATATGATTTTTTTTGGATGACTCATCTTCACGGGAATGTCCACTGATAAATTTTGTCCGCTGGATATCTTCCGTCATGGAATTGAAATCTGGCTTGAAAGTGTTAACTGGAAACATGCTACTCTTTGTTGAGTTGAGTTGAGTTGAATTAGATTTGATCCGAATTAGTTCTCGAACCTATCTGAAATTGGTTCTGAGATCTGTAGATATGTCAAGTTGGTTGAGGTGTAGCTCTCACTGTTGAGTTAAGCAACCACCATCGTTCTTCAAAGCGCTTGTGAATCGAGTATCCTTCATCCTGAAGTTGAAACTTGATTCTAAAAGCTGCAAAAAATCATGTATGCCAAATGATGAATGTGAGGCACTTAAGTATGTTTAAGATGCATGCAACATGAATGAATTATGTGTTATCTCTTGGATGAAGTCTCGTGCTTTGTCTGCCAGTTTGGTCCTTGAATCGATTGTGCCCCATTTGCTTCTCGAGCTTTGGTTTATAGATCTTTTATATCTGAGACTGTTCTATTTGAAAACGTTTTTCCTTTTTCTTGTTTTAGGAGAGAGAATGATAAAAATACTGAAAAATATTGTTCGTAATTGAATCAAATTGTAAACATGATTCAAAGAATATCAAAGGAATCAAGAGCTCCTTTAATGCTTTCGAGTTACAGCTCTTTGACAAATGTTCAAATGGATGAGTTGGCTTTAGGTTGGCCTCCTTTATAAGGTTTCGGTAACCCACAATGACATTTTTTTTAAATATCGCAATATGCCTTGGCATTTCAATTGGGTGCGGACAAAATGTTGCAACTAGCATGATAAATTACTAGACCTTTTATTTCGGTCCTCTGAAAGCTTCCATTTGTTCAAGCTTTGTAGGCTCCTCTAACAAAGGCAGTGCAAAAATATCGTCTAAAAATGAAATTCTTGAGTGCTCGTGTGTAGTTGACTATAATAGGTGTTCCTTAACTCCCTTAGTCCATCATTACCGAAAATTTCTTGCTTAGATAAATTTGATTTAATTTGCCGTTATCTGGCTAGCTGAAATCCATAAAGCCGGGGAGTTTAACCAATTGCTTTAGAGGGACAACTTAACATTATAATCATTTTTATCAAGTTAACTGAAGGGTTCATCTCATCAGAGTCTTCGGCCAGACAATAGCAGTGGAGCAAACACCGAATCGCCAAGTCGAGCAATGCCATGGTTTGAACGTAATCTATTCATAAGGCCAGGGCTTTCAAGTTTCCTCTATAACCAATTGCCTTAGTGGAATAGCTCAGCTTTACAGATTTAATTTCTTAAGATTGTCAAGAAGAATCTGTTATAGTCTAGGTGTTCTTGAAATTCAAAAATTTCTTTAGAGTTTAATTTTCCACAACTGACCTAAACTAGATTCACTTACTCGACTATTCCATTTGTAAGGATCATCATCGTCATTGAACGTCTTAAATAAAAAAACATAGTAATTGTCATATGCAAATGATGCCCGTGTTGTCCGCACCTTATGAAAAGAAAAGGTTGTATTGGTTAATTGTAAGAGCAAGGTACGGTGTTTGAGGGTATATTCTGGGTAAGGTCAAGGTCCTTGTTTTAAAACATGTTACTTTGTCAAAGATCCGAACTTTGAACCATTCACAGAGTTTCTTATTCAAATGATATTCAAAGAATTGCAAGTTTACAAATGTGATTCATTGCTCGTCATCATTAAGTAACATAAATTTATTCAAATGTTCTTACAAAAACTTGAAAAAGTGGAAAAAAAACAAGTTCAAACAGAATGCCTCAAATGATGAAATGATCTCCCTCACTTGGATGCCCCCAAGTTGTTGAAGTCGATCCAGTTCTGGTTACGCATCTTTTGTATGACCCTTTTGAATGCGTAACAGTTCTCAATTGTGTGCCCTGGGACTCCGCAGTGATATTCACAATGCGCATTCTCATCATACCACTTGGGTATGGGGGTTTCAAGGGTTCAACCGGTATGGTGACACTACATGGGTGTCAAGAAGTTGATGGTAAAGCTCTTTGTAGGTCATGGGAATAGGGTCGAAATGTTCCCTTTCCCTATTTGGTTCTCTTGAATCTTGTTTAGAAGTATCTGACGGTACAGCTGCAGTTGATTTTGGTTTGGAGATCGTAACACCTTTACTGGCATGGTTGATGTTGTTAATCTCTCCATCCCGCTCTCGCATAGGAGGTTTCTACTGGCCTCCCATCCTTAATTTTGCCTTGCTTTATGCCCGACTCGACCATTTCTCCAGCCATAACCAAGTCTGAAAAGCTCCCTGACGTGATCGCAACCAGTGTCCAAAGTATGGGGTTTCAGGGTCTGTACGAAAAGTTTTCGGGTTTCCATTTCATCCAACGTGGATGAACTTGCACACCAAGTCCCTCCACTTTTGTGCGTATTGCCTGAAACTCTCGTTATGCTTCTTTTCCATGCTTTGTAGCGTAACTCGATCTGGCCTTATGTCATTGACATGCTTGTATTGTTCTAGAAATGACTTGGCCAGGTCCTTCCAGGTTTTGATATTTGATCGGCTCAGCTGGTTGTACCACCGAATGGCTGAGCCCGACAGAATCTCCTGGAAGTAGTGGATTAGGAGTTGGTCGTTTTCCTCCATATCCTGTCATCTTTCGGCAAACGGTAATGTGAGCGGATGGACAACTGTTTCCGTCAAACTTCTCGAACTCCGGGGACTTAAATTTTGGAGAAGAAATAAGTCCGGGACTAGACTAAGTTCTGCTGCATCAATTTCATGGTAGTCATGGTCTCCTTTGACTACCTTCATTTGGTTCTCCAAACTGTTTGATTTTTTCATCAATCTTCTTCGTTTTGTCATCTTCGTCTAAATCCAATACATGTAATAACCTGGATTGTTCCTAGTGTTAAATACAGAGGACAAGGGCTCCGTTTTTGCAGCAGATGAGTCCCCTCGAAGTTCTGGTAAGATTTCAGGTGAGATAACCACTTGCGGGTAGGTTGTATAGTTACCCCTTCCGGTGAACCTGTTCCGGGCGCACTGGCCTGTTGTAGGCCAACTAACTTGGCAACGATCTGATCAACCAAGGACTCTTGGTTCTTTGTGATTGTTTCCAGAGTATTTCGACTGTTCTGGTTTATCTTGTCTTCTAGCTCTTTCTGTAGTTTCAACATATTCTCCTCGATTTGTGTAATTCTGGCTTCCATTCTTCTTCAAACGAGTGTTATGTGGATGGGGTGTGTCAACTCTTGAGATGGTGTATCCAATATTTACTCCTTTTAATGAGACATGTATATGTTAGTTAATGTGAATGCAAAGAAAATAACAAAATGCAAAACGTCTAAATGCATGATGCATGAAATGATCGAGACATTAATCCAAAATGTATTTGTTATTAAAATAATCCTTATTGGGGACAAAAGTGTTTTATCTTTTAAGAGACAAGAATATTCTAACAACTTCTGACATGTTGACTAGTCTTCTGCCTTCGTCTGTCACTGGTTGGATAACCTGTCGAACCGCTCCGACTTATGCAGATGATGAGTTGTTTGCCCCAAAAAGAGTCTCGAAGGACTGCACCTCCGGCGTCCACTCTCTACCGAGTCTATTCCCTAGCAGCAACACCAATGGAGCCCTCTATCGAAGTTTTCTTCTTGAATTCGTCAGCAATGACATTCAACTCAGCTAGGGTTTCGCCGTCTTGTTCTCGTAGTTTTTGAAAGGAGCGTCCGGGTCTATAACCTTTTCCTCGTTTTGCTCTGCAACCTTTGGCAGTCAATTCTTCAAAGATAGACTTTCATTACTTGGTGTATACCCGGTTCATCCTGAGTCTTTATAATGCACCAGAGTGATATACTCTTCAATTGTGGGGACCACATAGTCGCCTTGTATTGTCCTCTGCATTTTCATCTATTGTATTACAACCCCTTTGTCCATTAATGCAGATTATCATATTTAACAAACACGTTTTTGGTGGGTCAACACCTCGTTTTAAATGATACAAATGATGAACACAAAATAAAAGAGAACAAAAAATAAAAAGAGTTAGTGAGGTAAATCAAAACAATAATAAAAATGAAAAATCCTACCCCCATGATATCTACCCCACATGCTTTAATTCCTACCCGGACATGATCTCTATCCCGCATGCTAATTTCAAACAAATCCTAACCGCATTTGTCTAGTTCGCATGCTTTTGAGCAGAAAATAAAGTAGGAAATAAAACAGCTTAGGGTTTGGAATGAGGTTTTGGGGTGGGCTCTAATTCCCTGCACTCTCCCGGTTTAGGTTCTAAAAATGGTACTCGAGTTCTCCTTGCTGGTGCCCCATTGGGCTTGCCAGACCCTTAGTCCTAAACCCATCACAGGCTTGTGTGACTAAGTTAAACTTGAGAGGAAACATTCCCCTATGCTCATACGGAGAATAAATTCACACGAAGACATAAGGTATATGAATCCCGAAGGTTACTTGCTAGGCCCATACGGAGAATAAATTCCCACGAATGCGTCGCTTTCGCCCCCACTTAAAGGGTTCGGAGCTCGGGTATAGAGCCAGAGACGACAATTTTGAAAAATATCTGAAATCATTAAAAAACGTTAGTACAACTATTTATTTTAAAAAAAATCAACGATAAATAATAAGAATCGAATAAATAAATTAAAATTTAAACTTGTAATTTTCGCTAAAAAAGACAACCAGAAATTAATTTCGGCTTGACTCACTTACCTGTCCCTAGCGGAGTCGCCAAGCTGTCGGAACCGTCTTTCGGTTGGGCCCGAAATTGGCCTTCGACTTGGATTAAATGAATTGGAGTCGCCACTGATTATTTTAAAGAGATATTAGGTAGATCGGACACCATCTTACCTGATTTACGTTATACTAGAAACGTGTCGGGTTCGGGAGTCGGTTACGATCAAGGAAGGATTAGCACCCTTGAACCGCCCTTTCGGTACCAATTAATTTTTGGTTGTCTTAATTGCGAAAATTAGAAATTTAAATTAAAATTTGAAATATTCGATTTGAATTACTTACCTCGTATGATTTGAAAGCGTACCCATAAAAAGTCAAGACACTTGTTAGAAGGAAAAAATTAATGAAAATAAATAAAATAAAAAAAACAATTAAAAAACAAATGAAATAAATAAGATAAGATAAGATAAAGAAAATAAATAAATAAAATAAAGTTAAATAGGATAAATAATAAAGGAAAAAATAATAAAAATATAAAGAAAAAGAACAAGGGAAAAAATAAAATATATAATAAAAAATAAAAAAATAAAACTAGAAACTAGAAATTAGAAATAAAAAAATAAATACAATAAAGATAAAAAATTAAATAAATTAAATAAATAAAAGAGAGTATATATAATGATAATAATAATAAAGGGAAAAAATAATATATATATATATATACACGTATAAACAAAGTAATAGAAATAAAAGAAATAAAATAATAAAAATAAAGAAATAAAAATAATAAAATGATTAAAAAATAAAATATAATATATATATATATATATATGTAATATCGTATAAATAAAAAAATAAGAAATAAAATAAAATAAATAAAATAATAATAATAAAGATAAAAGGATTAAATTAAAAGGGAGACAAAATTAGGGGATGAATTTAAAAGGAAAATTGGCATGTAAATTCGATCTAGGGGCGAAACGAATACTATAAAAAATGTGGGACCTGAAAGGGGATTAACCCCTAAGATAAATGAATAAAGCATGAAGTTTCTAGACTCTAGGGACCTGACATGTGATTTACCCAAAATAAGTAAAATGAAATACTCCCCCATTATATTCCTGTAACGTGTGAACACAAAAAATCCAGCCCCCTTCTTTATTTCAATTCCAGTATTTTCATCTCCTTTCCAACAACCTCCCAGCTTCCTCATCAGCTTGTGCGGTCTGCTTCTGAGCTTCTTTCGCCTTTAAAGCCTCTGTATATTGCTCGGTCGAGCCCTTTTCGTCTTCTCAGAGTTCAAACAAAGTGAAATAGAATATGCAAGCAACAAAACCCAGCCGAAATAAAGGTAAAAATTATACCTTTTTTATATAGCTTCAAGATTGGTACAAAAGCTTCGATCTCATTGGTCGTAGGATTTTTTCTTCTCGTAATCGTATGATCTTGTGTGTGTAATGGTGTTGATTTACATGGGTATTTATAAGGTTCTGTGAATCCTACTTTTAAGAGTTTAAATCCTAGTGAAATACTGATATTTGGGTTCGTTCCTATTTCATGCGTGTACGATGCCTTAAGAACCGGGTAGTTGATCGAGAACCCGAAATAATAAAAAATTTTGTTTTTATTTAATAAAAACAATGATTTAATTTGAAAAAAATAATATATAGAGGGGTATTATTATAATTATTCATAAATATATAAAGTAAAATTATATTTTTTTCAGACCGGGTCAAGTATTTTCACCATAAACCCGAATCCGACCCGACCTTAACATCACCTTTAAAAATTTTTTGACAAGAACCCAAACTTTTTTAAAAAAAATCCGACCTTATCGGGTCGGAATCTATCGGCTCTGTCCCATGCTCATCCCTAATTATTTCATAGGTTAAAAAAAATTAAAAGTACATTTTATTTGAATCCATCCCTCCATCCAAAAACATTAATTAGTTAATATCAATTAATTAGGCAATCGGATCTAATTAATATAATTACCTACTACTACTTAATTAACGTGTGGTTGTGGGAATCTGTATGGGGCACGCAGCAGATACTGCAACGTGGTTCATATGGGAGCCGACACATCTACTCTCTCACTGCCAACTGCAAGTATTCCAAAAGCACCTCCACGTTTCAAATACCTAACAATTTAATGTCATGTTCGTTTTATATAAATCGGGTAATGTAATGTTACTTAATATAATCAGTAAAGGAAATTCGAATTTTAAAATAAATATAATCATTCTAAAAAAAAAATTAGATCAGTCATTGATCATTATAAGTGAGACCCTTAAAGATTTAAACTTTAAATATTGTCTATCGATTTAATATTTCATATTACTAGATAATATAAAAAATGTTATTAGGTTCTAGTAGTATAAGCTATTAAATCCTTTGAACAATGTTCAATATTACAATTTTAATATTGTGAATGAAACAAATTTATATGATTTAATAGGTAAATAGAACGGATACTAAAGATCATATAGAAAATAATAAGTTAACATTTTAACTAGAATTGTCATACTTATATTTTATGATTTTACAATTTCTTACATATTTTTTACTTTTTATAATTATTATCATTTATATAAATTTATTTCATTATTTTGTTATTTAAAGAATTTTATTAAAAATAGGGTTTTTTTACAATTATCTATTATTTATAACTTCTAAAAAGAATAAATTTCAATCAATCATTTATTTACTCGCTAGTATATTAACGATCAATAAAAATAATCATGTAATCGTCGTAATATTTAATGATGAATAAAAAGTTATTTTGTCACCGCCAAAAATATAAAATACTTGTACATATGTCTTACATAGGTTTGAGGACAGATAATATTTGTACATAACAAACTGTCACCGGCTAACGTTTGAATGGCTGAAAATGTTTACATACGACAGTATTAATATACTACTAAAAAAATATTATCGGTTTTATTATTGTTTAAATAATAAAATCGGTAAAAAATGACCGGAAATATTATTAGACGTTACCGGTTTGTTATTAGTGGATGTTTTGACCGGAATTAGTAAAATGACCGAACATATTATTAGGTGCTACCAGTTTTATTATTGTTGAACACTTTTACCGGAATTTAAAAAAAATGATGTTTTAGAAGAAAAAATTTAAATTTTTTTTACTAATTTTATTATTTAAATAATAATAAAATCGGTAGCACCATGTTTAAGTATTATATTAAGGCACATTAACTAACTTTAAGTTTAGTTTTTTGCTTTTTGTGGCGTTGTTAACCTATCCATCGAACATTCAAAACTCTCGCCTTTCGGTGGGAGTTTTCTAAGTCAACATGCGGGTCACTCCCCCGCCATTGCATGGAAGTTTCATCACCTACTCTAAACCTTTCATTTTAATTACAGGAGAGGGTCGGCTTTGCTCACTAGTACGAACACTTCTTTAATATATATTTAAATAAATTTATAAAATTTTAATAATAAATATACAAAAAGATATCTAGAATATATAATAATTTAAAATTTGTAGGAGAATAATTGCGTTCGGTCGCCCTCCCTCAATTTATTTGTGTTTGTTCATACTGATAGGATAAAACTGCTTAAATAATAATGAAATAGAAAAATGAATGACTCAAATGAGGTGATAAGAAATTTATTTATTCAATTAAGATGTTTGCTACTATACAAATAAAAGACGTGCAAAACACCTAACGTCTTTAGGATGACGTTCAATTAATTGGTAATGATTTTAGACTGCGCAACTCATCGAACAATATAACATAAGAAAAATATTGTATCTCTCCTAAAAATGTTAAGTATTCCTCACGTCTTCTTATTTACATTACATTATTTGAGTCATTCTTTTTTTCCATTATTATCTAAACAGATTATTTATTAATCGATAATTTTTTTATATATCCACATCTCAAAGCAATGCGCATCATTTTTTTAGATGAAAGTAGATTTTAAAATTGTAAAGATTAAAATATTATTTTAATTTACAATTCTTATACGTTTTCAAATATTATATTAAAAATTTTTATGTAATGTGTGAGCTGAATGAATGAGACAGATCAGCACTGACGATTATGCTTATTTTTTTCATTTCCATCACTGAACTCGTTGATTGGTTTAAGAATACGTCACATTTCAATTTTTTTATAATTATTGATATTCGATTATTAATCTATTAATCATAATTAAATATTATAGATGTACGGGTGATCGTTTTAACCTAATTTATTTCATTCGTAAACATTAATATTCAAATCTTTAACTTTACTTGAAAATATAATATCTCATCATACATTATCAATTTATTGTTGGTACGTCACATTTTTTTAAACTAAGCTTTGGATAAAATTTAAAAATGTCTATTTTATTTAAATATATATATATATTTTAAAATATTAAAAGAAAATTTTCTTAAAGGTTAAACTGTTTTCCCCCTACTACTCATATTTAAGCAAAAAAATTTCAACAATTCCTACCTAAAATATTTATTTATTTTTAGATTTGGGACTTAAAGAAAAGAAAAGAAAATAATCAAAGACACGATTTCAAGGTATAGCCTCCTCCATTTAAATTGATATAAATTCTATAACATTTTTATATAATTAACAATTTATAATCATTAATTAAATAATTTATAAATATTTAGTATAAAAACGGATTATGTTAACAACTTCAAAAGGTAGAAATTTGTGATAAATTGATTAATGATGATTTTTTTATAAAAAAAGGATAAACTATAAATCACCAACCTATTGCTTATTTTTTTATTTTGATGAAATTTTTTTTATTTTATTTTTGTAAAAATGACATTAGTATTATGCTTTTTCTTACTTTGTAATCGATTGTTAAACAATTAACGATAATAATGACTTAAATTTTTTTTTTTAGTTTGTTTCTCTCTTCTTATCATTTGTTTGGGTGTTATTTTCAAATAATTTTATTCATATCAAAAGATAATGACAATTAAAAAGTTAGTAACATGTGTCACCATTTTATTCAATTAAAATGAAAATCAAATTTTAGTTTTGGAAAGACAACTAATAAGGAGAAATCAAATATCATAGAAAAAAAAAATAAAAAAAATTAAGTCAACATTGTTATTAATTTTTTAACGGTTAGTGATCAAAATATGAAAAATATAATGTTAGTGATAATTTTATCAAAGAATTATCTCTGTATCCTATTAAACATGTCTCTTATTGACTTTTTAAAAGTTAAACTTTTTAAACTTTGGTTATTATTATTTTAAATATTTTAAACAAATAAATTTTTATATTTTATTAATAATCAATTTTAAACAATAATGACTCAAAGCTAAAAAATCAAAAATAATGAATAAAAAACATATTTAATGAGATAGAATGAATATTATTTTTTTGACCAAAATTAGAAAAAAAACAATAAATTAATGACTAATAGTTTAGCAACAAGTAGTCAATTCGCGTGATTGTAAAGAAAAAGGAAAAGACAACACTCTTTTGAGTAAATTTATAAGTGATGTAGCTGAAATGTTTACGAGGGAATTGAAATATGTAAAGGAATTGAAATCTGTCAGGAATTGAAATCAATTTCATATTCTGTTTGGTTTGTAGACATGTTAGATGAATTTGATTTCAGTAATAAAATAACAGAATTGTCCTTTTTATTTTTTTGATTTTATTTTAGTTTATTTTACAACTTACATATAAAATATATTATAAAAAATTAAAAAAAATATTAAATTTCCATTTTATTTATTGATTATTCATTTCAATCAATTATAAAAACTATGCTAATAAATAATAAGTTAAAATCATCGCAATCAAAAGATGCTAATAAGTTATCAAAAGATAGATTAATATTTCGATACATTTCAATCGAGTATGTTAATTAGTTACCAAAAAATATACCAAAAACTATTTTTATTCAATATATGAATTAGAAACCCGACCCGACACTTCACGAAATAATAAAAAATTATTTTTATTCAATAAAAATATTTACTTAATTGAAAAAAATTATATATATAGGGGTATTATTGTAATTATTCATAAATATATAAAGCAAAATTATATATTTTGTTCGGGTTGGGTCCGGTTTTTTTCACCCTAAACCCGACCCGAATATCACACTTAAAAACCCGACCCGACCCGAATATATGAATTAGAAATCCGACACGACCCGACCCGAATAATAAAAAAATATTTTATTCAATAAAACAGTGACTTAATTGAAAAAAATTATATAGAGAGGTATTATTGTAATTATTCCTAAATATATAAGTAAAATTATATATTTTCGGGTCGGATATTTTCACTCTAAACCCGAACTCGACCCGACCCGAATATCACACTTAAAAAAACTCGATCCGACCAAAATAAAGTTTCACCCGACCCGATCCGAATATATGAATTAGAAACCGACCCAACCCGAAATAATAAAAAAATATTTTTATTCAATATATGAATAAGTTACCAAAAGATTGATGAGAGTAATATGGTCAAATTTCAATTCCCTCTAACAAGGGAATTCAATTCCATCAATTGTTAGATGAAATTTTCTCTTTGATGGAAAATTGAAGTGAGATATTCCAATTCCCTTAAAAATTTGAATCAAATATAAAAAAAATGATGAAATTAATTCTAATTCACATCAATTTCTCAATTCCAACGATTCACGTCAACCAACCACTAAGTTGTTGTCATACATATTTATATATGGCAAAAATTAGAGGTCGAAGTTAGTATCTGTTTGATTTTGCACGGAAACTAGCATTTCCTGAGAAGGAAAGAAAAAACCAAGAAAGAGAAGGAGAACTGAAATCAAAATCCAAAAACCAGCTGAGAAAATCATCAGCAATCTTATATTTGTTTGATTGTCATTACTAAGGTAATATCTCTTGGTTTTTGTTTGATGAAACGAGTCTTAGTGATTTGATATTTTTGGGGTCATCTTTTGATTCTGGGGATATTGCTTTTATTTGATGCTTTTGGTGGATCCAGAATCCATGTTCTTGTTTTTGTTTTGTTTGCTCTATCAATAAATTTGATGTGTTTTTACCATATAAAACGCCTAACTGAGTTGAGTTTTTGTTGCAGTGAAATCAGTGAGTCTTGTTTAATGGGTGTTTCCTTTTCCTTCCCATTTGCCAAATGCAGTGATGTGGAGAACGGCTTAGAATCCATCACCGTGAAGTCCATTAGCTTTGGTGATGATGGAGTTAGAACACCTGTTAGATCCATCAGTTTCAAAGGCTCTGATTCGGAGCCTACGATATTGAAGTCATTAGGTTCCGGGAAGATGATATTGGAGGGGTCTATTAGCTTTAAAGGGAGAGATTTCGAGCGAATTATTTCGTTTAAGTCTCCTTCCTCGGATGAAGCTGTCGATTCGAAGAGCAAAGCAATCGATATTCAATCCCCAAAACCAGATAGTTTAGCAGAGAATCCGAAACCACAGCCGGTATTAGATCCGGATGTACCACAACACGAAGCGGCAATACGATTACAGAAAGTTTACAAGAGCTTTCGAACGAGGAGAAAGCTAGCAGATTGTGCAGTTCTCGTTGAGCAGAGCTGGTGTGTTGTATTTGAATGTTCTATATTATTTCTATTGGTAATTTTGTATTTGTTTTCACGAGGAGAAAGCTAGCAGATTGTGCAGTTCTCGTTGAGCAGAGCTGGTGTGTATTGTATTTGAATGTTCTATATTACCTTTCTATTGGTAATTTTGTATTTGTTTTCCCTAATGCAGTTACTTGTTGTAATGTAGGTAGAAGCTCTTAGATTTTGCTGAACTCAAGAGGAGTTCTATATCGTTCTTTGAATTAGATAAACACGAGACAGCGATTTTGCGTTGGTCGAGAGCAAGAACTAGAGCTGCCAAGGTCGGAAAAGGTTTATCGAAGAATGATAAAGCTCAAAAGCTTGCCTTGCGGCACTGGCTTGAGGCAGTAAGTGGCTTGCAGCAAAAATGAATTTGTTTATGATTGTTCTTCATTATTCATTACTAATTCCGGTTTGTAGTGTTATTCAGATTGATCCGAGACATCGCTATGGACACAATTTAGACTTCTATTATAACCAATGGCGCCATTCTCAGAGTCAAGAACCCTTCTTTTACTGGTAATTTTCTTTAATCGATTGCTTTGGTTCATTAGTAAGACATTTTGATTTCATGAACCTGAAAATGGATATACTTGTTTCTAAAATGCAGGCTGGATATCGGAGAAGGGAAAGAAGTAAATTTAGAGAAGTGTTCTAGATCAAAACTTCAACAACAATGCATCAAATATCTCGGTCCAGTGAGTCTTTATTTCTTTTATACATCAAACTTTATCTCGGTTTAAGTTTGAAATGTTACTGAAACAATGATCCATTGTACAGATGGAAAGGAAGTCCTATGAAGTTATTGTGGTAGATGGAAAATTCATATAAAAGGAAACCGGGAAGGTTCTCCATACTACCAAAGAAAATGGCAATGCTAAGTGGATTTTCGTTCTTAGTACATCGAAGATCCTGTACGTCGGTGTGAAAAAGAAGGGTACATTTCAACATTCTAGCTTCTTGGCTGGAGGTGCCACAGTCACTGCCGGAAGATTAGCTGTTGATAGCGGTGTCCTTAAGGTATAGATATGGATGATATCTTATGTAACTATTTGATACTCTTTTCTTATATCAGCCTCTTAACTATACTTACTATTGCTCTGTTGAACAGGCAGTTTGGCCTCACAGTGGTCATTATCGTCCTACGCCACAAAATTTTAATGATTTCATTTCTTTTCTAAGGGAGAACAACGTTGATCTTACAGATGTTAAGGTAAATATATATACACACATACATGTTGTACGCTTCAAGTATCATTTTGTTTCTTTTTTCTAATTGAAAAGAATTGCTGACAGTGTTTCTTGTTACGTTCAGATGACTCCAGTGGACGAGGAAGAAACCTTGGTTAGCAAGCAAAGTAGTAACCATCTTAGAAGCAACTCATCCGAAGAGGACTTCGTCTTAGAGGCTGAAGAGATTAATGTCAAAGACTCGATCAAAGAGGTTGGTGATTCAAGGGAACAAGAGACTGGTGCAGCTCTTGAGCACCCTAAGCCAAGAAGACTCCTCAGCCTTCGCAGAAAATTGACAAATCTTGAAATTCTGAAAAGAACGGAATTGTTTGAGATGTCAAAAGGTGACTATACAGTTGTTTTGCCGAGTTGCAGCAATAATCTGATGGATTCTGATCTGGAGGATGGTTATGAGACGAAGAGGAAGTCACTGCTTCTGAACAAAAGACCGATGAACATCATGTGGATAATAACGAGGTGGAAGACATTCCCGAAGAATCGATTCTTAAAAGGACTAACTCTAAAGAAAGGAATGAACTCATACCAATTAGGGAAGCAGTTGTCATGCAAGTGGACTACAGGAGCAGGGCCCTGGTTCGGTTGCGTGAGGGACTACCCCTCCGAACTCCAATTCCGGGCATTGGAGCAAGTAAGCTTGTCCCCAAGCAGTTCTGGCAACCCAAAATTATACTTTTCTCCGAGGCCAGCTAGTAGCCTGAGTCCCAAAGTTCCCACACCAGCAGGTGCCTGAAGAGATGAGAACCCAAAGTTTGCCTGTGCTCAAGAAGGGACATTTGTTACAAAGAAGCATCCATTCCGAAACCAACACTCCCCATTATTAACTGGAGCAGTTGCAGCAAACGGACGATAGCCTAACTCGAGTACTTTCCCTGATTCCCCCATTAATTCGATCGAATCGAGTGTGAATATAAGTAGAAAAGATGATGTAGGAATTCTTTTTTGTCTTTCTTTTCAGTACTGTCCTTGTGTGTACACATTTTTAAATATGTTCATTTTGTAACAAAATATGCATGACAAATTGTAGGAATTCTGGGTTTCATGCCCTTTTAATTACAAGAGGAAAGAAAATCTCCTCTCTTTTTTGGGGCAAAGCAGGTTTATAAATTGTAAGTTTGTATGGATTTTATACACATTGCTTCAGTAATTTGTTAAATTAATATTTTTGTTAATCATTGCTTTTCTTATTAAATTAATAAAATACACATGATCTTTTTTGCAATTCTTGCTCAATCGATTTGATCTGATAATTAATTTTACTATTTAAATAATAAAATATAAAAATAATTTTATATTAGTATTTATGCTTTTAAATAAATTTAAATGAAAATTATTTTTATTATTTAATACTCCTAGGAATTTTGCTCATTTAAATTCATTCATGGAATTTTTTTTAAATCCAATGTTTATATTGATTTATTTTTACTTGGGAAGACCTGTGAGCATGTAAGAGGTCCAAGTGAAAGCGAAAGCGAAGCGTATCATCTTTCACAAAAATCACTTCTGTATTCCCCAATAGGCCATTATACCCAGATCTCCTTTCATTCTCTCCCCTTTGCTGCCATTGTTGTCTTTACTTTCACAGTGGATCTGCTTGCTTTCACTGAAAGACCCCATTAATCATTCATTTGTAAGTATAATCCAAGTCTCTTAGCTTCCCCCCTCCCTTCGTTTCTTGCATTGCCCTTAAAATTTGATTAGTTTTTGGTATTGGGTTTTTAAAAACAAACGAAACCCTTGAAGGAATCGGATTAGTATTTCCATTTTCGTTGGTTTATCTGGAGACCTGATTACTTTCTGGGATTGGGTTTTCGAAGATCTGCGAAAACACATGAAGGAATCCGACTTAAGCACTGAGCCAATCGGACAGAATCTGATAAAACTGATAAGCAATCTTTGTTTCTCAGTTTTTTGTGTTCTTGGTGTTGATATTTACGGTTATTGCCATCACTTACCATCCCCCAGATCCATGGCTGGAATCAGCTCCGGCCTTTACCAAACTCTTCACTCAAACTGAGAATGCCACTTTAAAAAACGATGATTCTATCCTTAAAACCGGCGAGGATTTACCTGTCGTTTCAGCTCCTACAGTGCCCCCTGCTTTGGCAATAAATCCCATCACTGAATCAGTGATCAAGAAGTCCGAAGAGAAAATGTCGAATTTGAGCCTGAAATCGGATTGTGAGGATGTCGGGGCTGTGAATTGTTCGGATCCATGTGTTTGCTATCGGTTGAGAGATTCAATTTGAAAATTTTCAAGTTTGTTGTGTTTCTGGAGTATCAAACTCCGGTCAGTGGATCGAAACCGGATGAATGTGATGTGGCTTGGAGGTTTAGGAACAAGAAAGAAAATCGTGGAGAAAATACAGGGATTTTAGAAGGTTCAAGTTTGGGATCGGAGAGAGCTGTACCTATACCGTGGTTCATGCCGGTGGCTGGCATTCGGGGATTAATGCGCGGAGGCCTAGGAACACCCCAATGAGTGGTGGGAATCCGAAACTCACGCCATCTATACGTGATGAAGAGATAAATGATACTATTCCGACGTTGGGTTCGGATATGAACTTTAGAAAAGGGAAGTATTTGTATTATGCACGGGGAGGGGATTACTGCAAGGGAATGAATCATTACTTGTGGACTTTATTGTGTGGTTTAGGGGAGGCTATGTATTTGAATAGGACATTTGTGATGTTGGATTTGAGCATATGCTTATCGGCATCTTATAATCCAAGCAATAAGGACGAGGAGGGAAAAGATTTCCGGTATTATTTTGATTTTGAGCATCTTAAGGTGGTAGCATCCGTCGTTGAGGAGAGTGAGTTCTTGAGAGCTTGGAAGAAATGGAATAGGGGCCATAAAAGAAAAGTACCTGTCAAGAAGGTGACAAGCTATAAAGTCACACCGATGCAACTTAAGGCGAAGAACAAGAGCACAATCATTTGGAGGCAGTTCGATTCACCCGAGCCTGAAAACTATTGGTACAGGGTATGTGAGGGCAAGCAGCTAAGTACATTCAGAGGCCATTGCATGCTTTATGGAAATCGAAGAGATTGATGAACATAGTGACCGAGATCAGTGAACAAATGGATTGGGATTTCGATGCTGTGCATGTGGTTCGAGGGGAGAAGGCACAAAACAAAGAACTCTGGGCACACTTGGATTCGGGTACATCCCCCGATGCTTCTCACGAAGCTTAAAGAAATGGTTCAGCCTTGGACGAACCTTTACATAGCAACGAACGAACCATTCTACAATTACTTCGATAAATTGAGGTCTCAATACAAGGTCCATTTGCTTGATGATTACAAGGAATTATGGAGCAACACGAGTGAGTGGTACAACGGGACAACACAGCTGAATGATGGAAAACCCGTCGAGTTTGATGGATACATGAGAGTCGCTGTCGACACGGAAGTACTTTACCGGGCAAAGACACGAGTAGAAACCTTTTACAACTTAACCAAAGATTGCAAGGATGGGATCAATACATGCTGATCAGGTTGTGAGCTACCCTTATCTGTATTTTCCTTTTGTTATGTCTTCCAATTTTCTTGATTCTGGTACAAAAGATTAATTCAGCCTTCCTGTGTTTCCTTGTTTTGTTATTATTACTATACTTGTTTCATTAGGTCTCCTTGATTACTTCAAGCTGCTTGAATGATCAATTCAGATTCATAGGATGTGATACTAAAATTTTTAAGACATTGGGTTGGTTTTTGCTTGATATCCTTTCTATTTATTTGGAAAGAACAACAAAAATCTTCCAATTTTTTGCTACTGATTTTAAGTGAATTATTTGATTGAATTGATGTTTTATGTCAATTGATTTAAATATTTTATAATTCTGTTCAATTCGTTTTAATATTGTCATGGTTGTATTTAAAATCGGGTAAACTACATATTTAGTCACCCAACTATCACTTTGATTCCAAAATCGATTTTAAGATTAACGACATACAAAAGATTCTTTTTTATTTATATAAATAAAGTTTATTTTGGATTATTTTATATTTTAATACTTGTAAATTTTGATATTATTAAAGTTTAAGAAAGGACAATTAAAAATAGACACATTAATAATACATTACATGTAATTTCAATGTTACACATTCATATTTGATCTATGCCATTTGGTTATGTTAATATACATGATCAAATATGATTTAGTTAAGATATATTTGGTGAAAGTTATATATTCTACGTTAACATAATTGATGGACGAGATTGTTCAAATATCATTTTCTTTCACTTTTAAGTTTAGTCGGGTCTTACGTTTCTGTCTATATGTAGAGATTTTTTCGCAGGAATTTATTTGCAGGGATTATTGCCCATTACAGACGCGCATATGATATTAATGATATTAATGACTGCATATGAATAATGTTCAACTATGTATTTATGTATTTATTTATACATTCATTGCATTTTATCTATATTTTTAATTTTCTGACTGCCGGAGGTCTTCCACGAAAGTTACTCTCAACCTGACGTTGGGGGCAGCCTACTATCTTACCTCCCCCTTAGCCAATTACATATGAGAATTGAGTTTTGTTGTTGTTGTAGTCCAAGTAAAAGATTTTTATATCTTACGTACATTACATATATAATAAACAATAATTGTATATTATTTACAACGTTAAGATTCAATATTATTTTATCTATTCATCAAGTTTTTTTTTACAAAATCTATCCATGAATTTAAATACATTTTTCACATTTAATTTATTATTTTTGAGAATGATATTTCAAAAATTAATCAAAAGAAAGAATTAATTTAAGAATATATATTTGTAATTTACCTTTTATGTTGGGTATTTTAATTTTCCCTCCAAAAATGAGAAGAAGAAAAAAGAGGTGGGCACTCACCCTAATCATCATGACACGTAAAATTACAGCTAATCAGCCCTAGTTGTCTCTCTCTCTCTCTTAAAATCCCTCATTTTCACCCTCACAAGAGCGAAATTACATAAACCATATCAAAGGAGGCGACTAGGGAATCAATCCACCATCTCCTCTCCTCCTCCGCCATGGACCAGCAATCGCAGCTCGCCCTCGTCTTGGGACCCGACCCAGCTCCATTTGAAACCCTAGTCTCCCACTTGATGTCATCCTCGAACCAGCAACGTTCTCACGCCGAGGCATTGTTTAATCTATGCAAGCAATCTGACCCCGACACCCTCTGTCTCCGCCTCGCACATCTCCTCCAAGTATGCAATCAACCCGAGACTCGCACCATGGCCGCTATTCTCCTCCGCAAGTTGTTGACGCGTGACGACTCTTATATCTGGCCTCGCCTCAACATTAGTACTCAGTCCTCGATCAAATCCGTGCTTTTGTCTCAAATCCAAGTGGACAGTGCCAAAAATTTGTCGAAAAAGTTATGCGATACTGTTGCGGAGCTCGCTTCCGGTATTTTGCCCGAGAATGGCTGGCCGGAGCTCTTGCCGTTTATGTTTCAGTGTGTTTCTTCGGATTCCCCTAAATTGCAGGAATCTGCGTTTTTGATATTTGCACAGTTGAGTCAGTATATCGGGGATGTGTTGACTCCTTTTATAAAGGATCTACACGCTGTGTTCTTGAGATGTTTGAGTGAAAGTACTAATCCCGATGTCAAAATTGCTGCTTTGAATGCGGTAATAAACTTTATTCAGTGTTTAGACAGTTCATCTGATCGAGATAGATTTCAAGATTTGTTGCCAGCAATGATGAGAACGTTGACAGAGGCTTTAAATAACGGGAACGAGGCCACTGCACAAGAGGCCCTTGAGTTGTTGATTGAGTTGGCCGGGACTGAGCCACGGTTTCTTAGAAGACAGCTTGTGGACGTGGTGGGATCAATGTTGCAGATAGCAGAGGCTGAATCGCTTGAGGAAGGTACTCGGCATTTGGCGATTGAGTTCGTGGTTACATTAGCAGAATCAAGGGAGCGTGCACCAGGAATGATGAGGAAGTTGCCACAATTTATTAATAGGCTATTTGCAATACTAATGAAAATGCTGTTGGATATCGAGGATGATGCAGCATGGCACACTGCAGAAACCGAGGACGAGGATGCTGGAGAATCAAGCAATTACAGTGTCGGGCAGGAGTGTTTAGATCGATTGGCAATTTCTTTGGGTGGAAACACTATTGTTCCCGTTGCATCAGAGAAGTTGCCGGCTTATTTGGCTGCACCTGAGTGGAAAAAGCACCATGCTGCGTTGATTGCCCTTGCTCAGATTGCCGAAGGCTGTGCTAAGGTATACATAATATTTCAATATGTCTAATGTGTTTTAAGATATGTCTTATGCTGCAATGGTTGTTAGCATGGCCTTGACATTAGTCCCAACCCTATTTACTTGTTCATTTTGGTTCATTGTGTTTTCTGCTCACTAACAATTGGATGGAACTTTGTGTAGTATATGTGGATTCCTATTATCTTTTCCATAGCCTAATGGCATAGCTTTTTCATGGGAATTAGTTTATGTTTGAAAGAAAAAATATGGTATTACAGTACATAGATGCTGCAGTTGAAGTAAAAAGTTAGGAAGATGTTCCTTTTTATAAATTTTCATTTGTTTCTACACTTGCAGGTGATGATTAAAAATTTGGAACAAGTGGTTTCTATGGTCCTGAACTCCTTTCATGATTCTCATCCCGTGTGAGGTGGGCAGCTATTAATGCAATCGGGCAATTGTCTACCGACCTGGGTCCAGATTTGCAGAACCAATATCACCAAAGAGTATTGCCAGCGCTAGCTGGTGCTATGGATGATTTCCAGAATCCACGAGTACAGGTTAGTCAGAGTTGTATGATTTTGCTTTAATGATTCTAGGTTATGCTTTTGAAAGTTAGTAAAGATTTGTTTCTCACATTTGATTTCATGATTCTTGAAAGATAGAACAGAACTTGAATGTAAGTGTTGCTAGCATCTATACAGATTAGTATCTGAAATGGTGGATGTGTCTGTAAGAGCCTCATAACTGACTGGGAAGGGAAACAATTCATTGGAAAGTCGATTCTACATAGGTGTAATTGCTTGAAATATTTTATGGATAATAGAGAAAAATCATCTTCAAGTCTTCATGTGGATATTGACGTAATGATAGTTCCAGTTTATAGATGGATAAAACTTTCCTACAACAAGGAATTGAACTGAACTAAACTAGCTTATGCTCTAGTATTCTTGTTATAATGTCAGTTTTCTCTTTTTTTTCTTCTTTTACTTCAACATTTATTGTTTAATATGGTTAACAGTTTGTTTTGTTCTGTAATTTGTGTCTAAACAGGCCCATGCTGCTTCAGCTGTACTCAACTTCAGTGAGAACTGCACTCCGGAAATTTTAACACCATACTTGGATGGAATAGTTAGTAAATTGCTTGTACTTTTACAGGTATGAGAAAGAAGTTAAAATGCTAAGGCATCAATTTACTTTGTTTTAAGGAGATTATTGTTGTCTAAATTTGAAATATATCATGCAGAATGGGAAACAAATGGTGCAAGAAGGTGCCCTGACTGCTTTGGCATCAGTGGCTGACTCATCTCAGGTATAATTTTACCCAAAATAAAGCTAGACGCAGCATTAATTTGTATCTCTTATATGGATGACTCAGTTCAATAAATTGGGGGTTGCAGGAGCAATTCCAAAAATATTATGATGCAGTTATGCCTTACCTGAAAGCTATCTTGGTGAATGCAACTGATAAATCTAATCGTATGCTACGTGCCAAATCCATGGAGTGTATTAGTCTCGTTGGCATGGCTGTTGGAAAAGAGAAGTTCAGAGATGATGCTAAGCAGGTGGGTTTTGCGTGTAGAAACACCTTTTTCTGTTTCAAGTTGATTACTTTTACCCTTATAGTTTATTTATTTTTATCTCAAAAAGTCATGGATTGATGGTACAACTTTGAGCTATTTGAGTTCAGTGATATCATTTGACATTTGTTATGAACTGCAAGTTTGCAATGGTGTAGTTTGAAGCATGTATGCACCTTCCCTTCTCTAGACTTAGAAAAGAGTAGGCATTTCTTGATCCTTGAAAATGATTGTGGTGGGTTAGATATCAATTTGAAGGAGGGTCCCATCAGGTTGATCTATTATTGACTTTTTCTCTTGATTATATCAAACTTGAACTCAGTAACAACCTAAGAAATTCGATTGCTTGCAGTCATGCGCATTCCTGATATATTTGTTGCGGAGCCAAACCAGTTTTTTAATTTTATAATTGCCTGCCCCTGTCCAAGAATTCTGACTACAGCACCTGGTTGTGGATCTCCATTAATGTCCACAATTTTTCATCAGTTCTTGGTTTTGTTCCCCTTTTCTTTTGAATTTCCTGTTGATAAAGAGCCCTAAGTCAAGTCTCTCTTTATACTTGCCAAAATAAAGTCTCTCTTTATTAAATGACTATGAGTACTTTATTTCCATTTTGTCTTTAATGTTAATATGTGATCTTTACCTGAAAAAGCTTAATGCATAATTGTTGTTGTACACTTCTGTATTTTTGGTATCAACCACACTTTTTGCTTATGAGCAGACCTGTGCCTTATGTAACTTGTTTCATGTACTTTTGTTTTTGTTTTTCTCATTGTTCTTTGCTTTATTTTCATTACATAGTTACAGTTATATTGAACTCCAACTGTTGAATATCTTGTATGTTCTTCCATCAGTAATAGAAGTACTTTTATCTTACTGTTTTTTTCCTTCTCTTCTTACAAGGTCATGGAAGTGCTTTTGTCATTGCAAGGATCCCAAATGGAAACCGATGATCCAACAACAAGTTACATGCTGCAAGTATGTCCATAGCACCAAAATACATAAAAATATCGTATCTTTTGCATGTTTGGTCATCCTTGCTTATGATGATATTGTCCATGTGACAGGCATGGGCTAGACTCTGCAAGTGTTTGGGACAGGACTTCCTCCCTTACATGAGTGTTGTCATGCCTCCCCTTCTTCAGTCGGCTAAACTTAAGCCAGATGTAACTATTACGTCTGCAGATTCAGATAATGACATTGAGGACTCTGATGATGAAAGGTTATACTTTGTTACTTCTTTAGCTAATATATTGTGTTAATAAGTAACATAAGCCTTGATTCATGCATTTATATTTGTATACCCTCCTCAGTCATTTGTATAGATTTGGAAAAGTCGACTGCCTCTCTTTTCTTCTCTGTTATGCAGAAACAGTGAAACTCACACATGCACACAAGTTAGCATGTGCACACACAATACTAGCCGCACTGAGTCTTGGCCTTGGCTGTGTTTGTGTATGGTTTATGGTTGGCCTGTTACTGTGGCATGTTGTTTGCACTGTTATTTGATATTGTAGTAAGATTATATTGGTGTTGTACAGTATGGAAACCATTACACTTGGGGACAAAAGAATTGGGATCAAGACTAGTGTTCTAGAGGAAAAGGCTACAGCATGTAACATGCTATGTTGCTATGCTGATGAGTTGAAGGAAGGATTTTTTCCATGGATTGATCAGGTTTGTTTCAATTCATTATACTGGTATCAGGTTATTTTCTTGACTTTCTAGCAATATTAATACTAAAAAAAGTTGAACATATTATGCAGGTTGCTCCAACTCTAGTTCCTCTTCTTAAATTTTACTTCCACGAGGAAGTTAGAAAAGCTGCTGTTTCAGGTATAAGTATACACTTCTCTTTCTGGTTTGAATCATTCTTTGTCAAGGTAAGGCTTATGTTAGTTCTATTGTTGCCCTTTTTTTTCAAATTTATTTCTAGCCATGCCGGAGTTACTGCGTTCAGCAAAATTAGCTGTGGAGAAGGGAATGGCTCAAGGGCGTAATGAGACCTATGTAAAGCAATTGTCTGACTACATCGTTCCGGCTTTGGTGGAGGCATTACATAAGGTTATTGTTGTTTTAGCTTTAATATTTTTCTTTTATTGAAGCTCTAATTGCTTCGTCGATGTGTTGCTTGTTTTACATGAAGTCCTTAAGTTGTCATATTCTTTCTTGCAGGAACCTGATACAGAAATTTGTGCAAGCATGTTGGATGCGTTGAATGAATGCATACAGGTTTGTTCTATTAAGAAATGAACTTAACTATACAGTGTCTTTTCTGTTTGTTGCCATCTGTTTGAAATTATACTGCTTCGGTAGTTAGTTAACGTTATGGGGCAACAGATAATTAGAAGTGAAATTATATTTAAATAAATGAAAAATAGAAACTACTTGAACTTAATATGGTATTTCAATAGCGGCTATAACTTGAACTAGTTCCTAAACTGAAGCTTTCATTTTTTTTTATAGAAATGTAAGTAGGCCTCATTAAAAACCCCCTTCATAACCTCCATGTTACAGTAGTAACATGAAGGAAGGAGGAAAAGAGTGCCTCTGAATTTTATTAACAGAACAATAATACAAAGCCTGATCCTAACAACCTTCTCTTACAGCATAAGACTGAAAACAAAACACCCTGCCCTAATACAAACAACTCACAACAACACAACAACCCAGACACACAACCTATTAATCAACCTATTCCATCTTTAGCTAACATATCAGCTTCCCAATTGGCAGCTCTCAGAATATGCCTAATTATAATATCTTGACCTTCCACAATAGAAGCAATATCTTTCACCAAAGACTCAAACATTGGAGTACATTGACCCGGGCTTTTGATCCACTTCAAAGTATTAAGAGAATCCGATTCAAGAATAATCCTTCGAAATGGAACAGATCCTATTTCCTCAATAAGTAGCAATCCTCATTTGATAGCCAATATCTTTAGGTGTTTTTTAATCTCTTTTTTAGTTGACATGAATATTTAAGCTATCCAGAGAGTATTATTTCAGAGTTCCATTCATGACCTTTATGCTCCATTTATTTTAATTGACATGTATAATACCTTTGACCAGGGTTGTTCTTTAGTCTAATCAGCCTATGTCTCTTTGTTATTGTATATTATATAAAGTGCGTAACTCATAAAAATTCTGTGCATTTTTTCAGATCTCTGGTACACTTCTGGATGAAAGTCAGGTTAGATCTATTGTGGACGAGATAAAACAAGTGATCACAGCTAGTGCAAGCAGGAAAAGGGAGAGAGCTGAAAGAGCCAAAGCTGAAGACTTTGATGCTGAGGAAGGAGAGCTGATAAAAGAGGAAAATGAGCAAGAGGAAGAAATTTTTGATCAAGTAAGTCTTCATATAAAATCTACGGTGTAGTGTGCATACATTTTCTTTTTCTGTAACCATAATGCTTCCTCCTTTTTGTCTTATTAAGTGCATAAGGTTTTTTTTTTGGGAACAATTTTGCTTCATTCTTTCTTTACTTCATGAACACACTGCTTCCAGGTAGGTGAGATCTTGGGATCTTTGGTCAAAACGTTTAAAGCCTCTTTCTTGCCTTTCTTTGATGAGCTATCTTCTTATCTTACACCTATGTGGGTAAGTTCTCAGAACATTCTCTGTTTCAAATATCAGATTACAGTTCTCGAGGAACAGCCAAAAGAATTTTTTCTGTGCTAATTTGTTCTCATCTCTCTCATGTATGTGTCTTAAATACAGGGTAGGGATAAGACAGCTGAAGAAAGAAGAATTGCAATTTGTATTTTTGATGATGTTGCAGAGCAGTGTCGTGAGGCAGCTATAAAGTACGCTGCATGAATTTATATACTAATTATCACCATAGAGAATTGTCAATTGATGCAATTGCTGTAACGTTGTTGAAACAGGTATTATGACACATATCTTCCTTTCATATTGGAGGCTTGCAATGATGAGAGCCCAGATGTGCGACAGGTATATACGTTCTTCTGAATATCTAATACACCTTTTTTTTTTATAGTATCTAATACACCTTTTATTGTTGAGTTTGTAATTCAATTACATGATTAATGTTCAGGCAGCAGTGTATGGACTTGGCATTTGTACGGAGTTTGGTGGACCTGTATTTAAGCCACTTGCTGGAGGTAAGTTTTGCATAATTGTTAATAAGGTGTTTTATTTTATTTTTCAGAATTAACATATGTTTTTTTACATTTTCCAGAGGCTCTATCAAGGTTAAATGCTGTAATACGGCATCCCAATGCTTTGCAATCTGAAAACGTGATGGCATACGATAATGCCGTTTCTGCTTTGGGAAAAATATGGCTGTTCCATCGGGACAGTATTGATGCAACTCAGGTATGGCAGATAATAAAATTGTTTTCCATGTTGATGAGTTGTCTTGATATGAACGGCGATGGTTTGTCCTTTGGGCTAAACATATGCTTTCCCTAAGCTATTGTTCAAGACTGAATACCTTTTCTGGCTAAATCCATTCTACAATTTCAGATAGATTGCAGTTATTCTGCGATCATAATTTTTTGAATAAAATTTGCAAGCTTTTTTGAACGAAGTAGTGCTCTGGTTTTGTATGTCATTATACTTATTTTGCTGCTTCAATTGTGCTCTATCTTGGCTTGCTTTGAGCCCTCCCATTTGTGTTTGGTAGGTTGTTCCTGCATGGTTAAACTGCTTGCCTATAAAAGGTGATCTGATAGAAGCCAAAGTTGTTCACGAACAGCTTTGTTCAATGGTAGAGAGGTAATTCAGCTTTCTGATCTGATTTCCACAATTTCTTCGTCTAAATGTGCTGTTACTTCTCATTACAAACAATGTAATGTGTTTTCAGGTCGGACAACGATGTATTGGGTCCCAACCATCAGTATCTTCCTAAGATAGTTGCAATATTTGCTGAGGTAAATTTCAAGTTACCGCATTAAACTCTTCTTGAAACACATGCTAATTTTTTTTTTGATTGGAATGATAGGCCTTGTTAAAAACCCCCTTCATGATTAAAGGATCACAAGGTGCTCCTTAATCAGCGGAAGGGGGAAAAGAGTGCCTAAATAATTCATTTATAACCACAAATTACAAAAACTTAAAAACAACCATACAGTCTCTCTTGCCGATAACCAACCCAAACCCTAACAGATAACCCAATCAACCAAACGAAAACATCGTGTCTATCCAATCCCAGCCTTAGCTAAACTATCAGCCTCAACATTGGCTGACCTAGCAACCCATCTAATACTACCATTCAAACCTCTAATCTTATCGACAATAGCTGTCACAATGTCTAAGTACACATAGGGACAACGGTCGATATTCTTGACCCATTCCACTGCTAATTTACTGTTTGATTCAACAATTAACATGTTCTTAAAACTCTGCTGAATCGAAGCAAAGAAGGATAACCCTTTCTTAATAGCCTTAAGTTCTATCAAAATAGGAGGACCTGGACCAACAGTCTCTTGAAAGGAACCCAACACCGAACCATCGTGAACTCTTAGGATGCCCCCAACACCACTGTTCCTCCAGTCTGCAGTCACTGCCGCATCAACATTCAACTTAATGAAGCCCTTTGGAGGGTGAGACCAAGACACAATTTTGATAATAGGAGAGCTTGAGAAAGAGCAACAATCCCCAAGTGAAGGGTCACAGATTAGAGAGTCCTTAGGAATAGATACAACCTTGTAGTAAGCTAAGAATCAAGCAGCAAACCTACATCTTGCCATAAAGAATAGATCAATCTGATCTACCCTCCCCCCCTCGAACACAACAACATTCCTACATTTCCAAATTGTCTATAGAACCACCCCCGGAATGAAGGACCAAATTTTAGAGTTAGGAACCAATTCATTCCAAGCAACCATAAAACTTTGAGCATTGACTTGAAAAACTGAAGAAACTCCCCAAAAACTCATAAATTTGTTCCATAAGGACCACGCCACCAAGCAAGAAAAGAATAAGTGTGATGAGGTTTCATCCGCCTTTTCACACAAAGGGCAAGCAACATCAACAATAGTTGCGACTCCTCTCCTCTGTAACTCAAGTTTTACTGGTAGTCTCTGCAACACCACTTGCCACAAAAAGACCTCCACTCTAGGAGGCACTAAACCCCTCCAAACGTATTTCTTCCAAAAAGGATCTGCTGTACTAGCAGGACAACAAGACTTAACACACGAATTGACAGTATAGACTCCTTCCCCATTCCCACACCAAACCAACCCATCTGATAACTCCTGAGAAAGAGTGATATTATGGATCAAAGCCATTAAATCAGCATACTGATACAATTTCCAATCACTCAAATTCCTTCTCATATGAATATGCCAAGACCACACTGTTGACCGAAACTCCCCAAACTCAATAAGCTTCCCATTCTTGTTTATAGACAACGCAAACATTCTGGGAAAGACCACTTTAAGAGGGGAATCATGTGCCCAACTATCAAGCCAAATCTGATGCTCCCTCCGTCCCCTACGCAGACTTTAAACTTACTTCGAAACTTAGCTCCAAACTGATCTTGCTTGAAATGGTTATGGACCATCGATTTCCAAATCCAAGAAGCATGTGAAGGAAGTTTCTCGTTAAACGTCAGAAAACTGGGATCCAGATTATATTTACACCAGATAACCTTCTTCCACACTGACTCTTTATCATTAGCAAACCTCCAAGACCATCTCCCTAATAGAGCTCTATTCATATAACTAATGTCCAAAGCACCAAGACCACCAACACTTTTTCCAGAACACACTTTTGTCCAATTAACCCGATGGATTTTTTGGCCTCAACTCCTCCTCCCACAAAAATCTGGCCATGATGGAATTTAGCTTGACAATCACCGATGAAGGAATCTTGAACATGGACATGAAATAAATAGGAAGGGAACCCAAAACTGCCTTCAGTAAAACCAGCCTCCCTGCCATTGATAAAGTCTTCGCCTTCCATCTGGCTAGCTTCAAATGAAACTTTTGAACTACCGGATTGCACAACAACATAGAATTTCTCTTAGCACCAAGAGGCAACCCCAAGTACTCGCAGGAAAATGTCCTACCAAAGTTGGAAAGGAAAGGGGATAGGGAACAGCCCTGTCTGAGGCCTCTAGCCATAGGAAATTCAGCAGTTGGAACCCCATTTACCAAAACTGATACCGAAGCAGTGGAAACACACATTCGAATCCAGCTACACCATTTTGAACCGAACCCCATCTTAGCTATAACTTTGAATAGAATATCCCAATCTACCGAGTCATAAGCCTTCTTGAAGTCTACTTTAAATACATAACCCTTCAACCCTTTCTTCCTTCATAAATCAATTCCTTCATTAGCAATAAAAGAACAATCCAAAATTTGTCTCCCAGGAATAAAAGCAAATTGAGTCTCACTGATAATATCATTGACGCAACATCTCATCCTTCTCGAAAGACACTTAGAAAGGATCTTATACATCCCACCTACAAGGGAAATAGGTCTGAAATTATCTAAGCTACCAACATTAGAGCCTTTCGGGATGAGAGTTAAGAAAGAATGGTTAATGCCATGCTCCCACTCCTTTCCTAAATAAAAATTGTGGAAAAACTTCAATATATCACCTTTTAAAATAGACCAGAACTTCTTAAAAAATCCCATATTCAACCCATCTGGCCTAGGGGCTTTATCACTGTCGCAAGAATTAATAGTCTCCCAAATCTCATCTTCTGTAAACTCCTCTAACAAAAGATTCTGCTGCATAGAAATTCTCGAAAAGTCCAACTTAATATCCTCCACTTCCAATGTTGAACAACAATTAAAAGCTTTAAAGAAATGTTCCCTGACACTGGACTTGATAGTACCTGGATCCTTGGTATGACACCATCAACATTGAGAGCAAGCAGAGAATTCTGCCTTCTCCTAATGGATGCGCAAGTGTGAAAGTACTTAGAATTACGTTCTCCACCATTAACCCACTTCTCTCGAATTTTGAACCCAAATTTGCTCCTCGATTCTGAGAAGTCTCCAAAGTTCATTTCTCAAGAGCCTCAACTCTGTCGAATTGACAACAACATTGGGAGACAGATTTTGTTGCATCCTCATTTCAATCTGATGAATTTTGTCTTGTAGCACAGAAATATCCACTCGAGGAAATTGTTTTCTATCCCCATACCAGCTCTTAATAGCAGTCTTTGTATTCCTGAGAATGTTAAAAATTCCAGCATTTGACTTCTCTTCCTTGAACGCCTTAATAGACTCAACAACATCTTCTTAAAACCATCTTCTCAAACCATCCTCATTCATTAAATAGCTAAACAGCCTAAAGGGTCTCTTACCCCAATTTTCTTCCCCAATCTCCAAAATAATTGCATTATGATCGGAGATAGATTTAGGCAATAGAAACTGGTTGATACCGGAGAATTCTGCTAAGAAATTAGAATTCACCAGAAACCTGTCTAATTTTACAAAAGTCGGCAACTCCCGATTACTGCTCTTGGTAAAATTCCCCCCAACAAGTGGCAAATCAATAAGCCCCGATTGCTGAACAAAGTGATTGAAAATCTGCAATGAATTCCTGTTCTGAGCTCTACCTAACTTCTCCTCTTCATTTAAGTAGGCATTGAAATCCCCACCCACACACAAAGGGATACTGAACCCGCTTAAAAACATTTCCAGTTCATCGAAAAAACCAGCCTTCTCTTCCTCCACAGACAGACCATACACGTTTATGAAACCACATCTAAGATTGTTGGACTTGAACTTTCCAAAGACAACAATAAACCTCCTATGAATATGCTGATCTTCTACCTCAAAGTACTATCATCCCAACAACTTAAGATACCACCAGATGAGCCTATAGCTGGTGACTCAACGAACCCTTGCAGCCTATTCAAACCACTTCTCCTTAAAAAAGATCTTGGTAGCTTTTCAAGTTTTGTTTCTTGAAGTAAAAGAACCAATGGTTTTTTCTCATAAACAAGTTTTTGCACAGCCCTATGTTTCTCTTTTTTACCCAACCGCCTAACGTTCCAAGACAAGATACTTAGCTTAGTCATGATACTCAAAATAAATATAACCCAAAATAGCCCAAGGACATAGCTCGAGGTCAAGTAGCCCCACTCAACCCTTTCTCCAATTCAACAATCTTATGTAGAAAGCTTCCTTCCCCTCTTTGAAAGGTATTCCCAATATCTTACTAATTTCTCATGTAGCAATTGCTTCCTCCAACAGCAAAGGAAAAGCTGAAGAGGATACTGTATCAACACTAGCATGATCTACTGCTTCCCTAATGAGAGACCTTTTAAGTCTCCTGAAAGGTCTGTTCGCCCTAGACCTGTACATATCCTTAACCGAACAACCAACAACCTCTGAAATTTCAGAAAGACAACCTCTAGAAATTAAAGCTCTACCCAAATCACCCTTGAATGCCCCTCGTGGATTCTCCTTCCAATCCTGCACAACCTGATTCCAGATCTTTCTATCCTTCGACCTACAATAAATTTTCTTGTGACTTTTGATGAATTTCCTTCCAACCGGAGCAATCTTCATGGATAAAGAACTTGCAGAACATGTTTGTGAACCAGCTCTTGAACTTATCAACTTAAAACCAACCGCAGACCACCCTCCATCTTCATTCCTTACTAAATCCTTAACTGTAACTGGTGAAAAAGAAAGTCGGCCCATAGTTAATTGGCAATTTTCTTGATCCAGGCCACTCAACCGATGTTCTCCAAGCCCTATATGAAGCCCAATCTCCTGGTCAACTTTGTCCTGCTTATAGAGATCCCACCGTACTTTTCCCGCTTCTCTCACTTTCAAAAAGGCCTTTTGACTTTTCATGCTGAGAGGAGACAACTTTCTCGGATTCTGTGATATTACCAAGTTGTGAACCTAGGACCCATTCCTGCACCCTATTATGGGTTTCTGACATTTCCTGACAACCCACTGACATCCATGCTGCGCCTGAACATCCTCTGGACTCCAAACGGAGGATCTCTCCACCCAAGGATCTTCTGGAACATCCTCTTCAGCCATTTCTGAAAATTCAGGAAAGAAATCATCCCCACCATCAACCTTAATTTTTATCAAAAATTTCCTTCTATTCGTAGTAATGGTAGTATGATCAGGGATGTCAAAAGGACTAACAACCCTGAGAAGCATCTGCGCAACTCTACAATCAACTCTCTGAGCAGTTTCATCTTTGATTTTCAATAATTTACCCCACCTGGATACCACCCTAGTGGAGAACGGAACGAATCAGCAATTTAAAGGAACTCCTATCATGGAGATCGTGCAAAAGCTCTGGGTATGCTTTCCACATCCAAAACAGGCTCCAACCTTTCAAACCAAAAAGACAAAGCTTCCCATTTTCCTTCAATCGCTAAATTCTTCTCCTCCACCGATTGGAACACAACCAGACACGCATTCTTAGCAAAGCCTCACCTCACAACCTTTACGTTGATGCCGTCATTCCTTAATGCTTTCTGCACAACATGAAATTCAAAAATATCTTTGCAAATACCAATAAGTGATGATCTCAGCCAGACCCTATCCTCCACCGGGATAAAAACATCCTTAGTGTTTTTCGACTCCTACGAATTAAAATGACTTCCTTCTTGCACATCCTCTGACTCTTTAAGCATCCCAACAACTGCATCCTTATATGACCTACCATCATGAAACTTATCCAGCATCTCCATCTTCCTCATCCTTCCATCTGGAGAAGGCAATCTTCCAACCTTTTCCCCATTGATACCACCACTACTTACCCCATCAACCCTCCCATCTATCTACCTCTTTGACCCAGATAGTTTCTGATATTTGGCTACAGCCACTGAAATCCTCCTCCCACAATCAAGACGTTGTTCATCTTTTCCACTGCATTACTCATCCTCCTTGCTTGCGAAATGGACGAACGCAAACGTATTGACCTTATACTTCGGTCTGTTATTGATGAACGGAATGAACACCTTAATAACTTTACCAAAATGACTAAAACGAGCCCATAAATCACCACGATGCACACTCCTGCTAAGATTATCAATGAAAGCTGACCAAGTAATTCCTCCATGAACCTCTCTAAAATTAGCGAAAGAAAACTTGCTTTTGAAAGACTCTCTCTCTCTCTCTCTAACTCTCTCCATAAATTTTTCTGGCTTCATCTTTTTTTTTGGATAATCAAAATGTTCATTTCATCCAAAAAACAAAACAGTGCTCCAAAAGACAAACCAACTCTAAACAGATGCTAATTTTGGAATCCAATGAATATGATTGTGAAAAATAATTAAAAGTTAGTAATCCTTACAATTATTTAGTATCATGGATCATTTCTTTAGGCACTTAGGACTTAATAATTCGATAGGTTATAGTACTGTGAATGAAATACTAATTAAATAGAAAAAGAGTGAACGGAATCTTGGATGTAATTTGACATTTAGGATTTGATAATTCCATAAGTTATAGTTACTGACATAGGAATTTAGAAATGAGTGAGATAGGTAGAGAGAGAAGTGCAGAAAACTCGAAAAAGTCCATTGCCTCTACTGAGGAATGGACAGTGTTCATTGACAATCTTAGTAAGAGGGTTTCAAGACGAGTCCTTAGAGAGTTTTTTAGCCCTTATGGTCAGATTGTGAGAATATTCATTCCGCGGTATTTAGAGAAATCAAAGTACAAGTCCTCAACATTCGCTTTTGTCCAATTTATTGATGAGGAAAGTAGGGAAAAAGCTATCCAGTCTGTGAATGGGAGATGGTTCGATGGGAGGAGATTATCGGTAGGGGTTGCTAAGTATCAGAAGGGAACTAAGAAGGAGGTTGATGATGGGAAGAGTATGTTGAGGTTCAAGTCAAGAGAGCAGGAGTTGGTTTCAAATGGGCTAAAGGCAAAGTCGATGCAAAGCTTCAGGGATGGCAGAACGTATAAGGAAGTAGCGAGGTCTGATGTAAACAAGAGAAGAGAACAAGAGTCGGAGATGTTGGTGGAGGGCAGCAAACGAAATGCTACTGGTGTGAGGAACGTGTGGAGATGCATATTGCGACAGACAATTTCAAGTGGGTGAAACGATCATTAACAGGAATAATGAAACCAACTTATGATTATGAGTCGGCAAAGGAAGCCATGGAGATAGAGGGATTGGGAATTCAGGTGTCGAGATGGGGTTATGCATGGAAGGCTTGTATCATCACTTTTAATTCTGTGGATGAATTTTCTTATGCTTGGGAAAACAAGAAGGAAGTGTTGTCCTTGTGTTTCGATTGGTTAGCTCCAGCAGTTAATGAGAATGGTGTTCCTTTGGCTTTGTGCCAAATAGAACTGTGTGGTTTGCCCTTATTGTGCTGGAATGAGGCTTTCTTGGAGAAGCTCACTAAGGATTGGGGAAGGTTCATTTGTTTTAAGGAAGAATCAAAGATGAGATACGACCTTTCGTCTGCGAAGGTTTTGTTAAGGGTGGAGAGTCCCTTCGATGTTCCAGAAATGGTCATTGTAGGTTCTTATGGTAGATCTTTCAAAGTTAAGATTCTCATGGGGTCTGTGTTGATCCAGCCGAATGAACTGGGGAGGAAGATGGAAGAGAAATTTTCAAACAAGGTGAACAGGGATTCTGTCCTTTCCGAGTCAGAGGAGGACTGTGTTCCAGAAAGAGCAGTTGAAGGAGAAGATTTTGCAGAGATTTCTGTGCATAAAGTTACTTCTTGGCTGAATAATGGTCATAATAGTGGTATGAATGGAGGTACTGAGGGTCAGGCTACTTCAAGAAAGTCAAATGCAGGAAAGTCCAATTGTGGGCTGTCAGGTTTAGTGGAAAATAGGTCTGCCCAAGTGGAAGGTCACGTGGGACTAGGTCTGAGAGAAAGTTCTTCTCCCGATGAAAAAAACCAATCTGATGTTAATGAGTCTCCCCTAAACTCTACTATGAAAATCTGTCCTTCTGGGCCTGCATATAACGTAAAAAGGATTGGAGACAAACTAATTTTCCAGCCCAATAACATTTAGTCAATCCTTTGGTCCCTGTAGAAGTTGATAATCCTAGGCAAGTGATTATAATTTCAGGGGGGGAGAAGGAATTGGTACAAGCTGAGCAGGGCGTCGAATTGATCGAAGAGCAGGCTATTGAGCAGCGGAGTATAATTGAGGATAATGTGATAAATTCTCATAGACAAATGGACATGGATAGGAATAGTGTATCTGCTGACCATGAGGTGGAGGGTGGATTCTTAGATAAGGAGAGCAGTTTGGAGTCTACAAAAAATTCTGGTCAGGGCTTTTCTCGATCAACAAATCTAATGAACAGGAGAAGGTTCAGAATTGCTCCTTGTCATTCGGGTAGTGTATGTTCGGAAGGTGAAGTGGAAGTAAGATTTCATGATAGAATATATAGGAGGGTGACTGGTAGCACGGACAGGGAGTCAGTGGAATACGTTAGGGAGGTGTCTCAGCCATCTCAAGACTCTGTTCAAGCCAGGCAGGAAGCGGAACATACTAGGGAAGTCTGTGACATGCTGGGAATTTCCTTTATAGGGGGGAATCAAATTGTAGAGGATGAGATTTTCAAGATGGAATTGTTGGGGATTGGAAAGGCCTCCTGATCGTACCTTGTGGATTGTATTTGGTGTTGAATGTTATTAATTTAAATGTCAAAACTAAAATTATTACATGGAATATTAGGGGGCTTGGGAAGTCTGAAAAAATCAGGGCAGTGTCGAGGTTGGTTCTTATAGAAAAGCCGGCTATTTTACTACTTCAAGAATCAAAATTGAATGTCTGTAGAAGTGGATTAACAAGAAAGCTTGGGGGTAATCTGCTCAGAGGCAGCTGTTTTGTTCCAGCTGATGGTTCGGCAGGAGGTTTAATATGTTTATGGAATGAGAATGACTTTGAGGTTAGTGCACAGATTAACAGTGGTAGATTTATGGCATTATCAGGGAAGTTTAAGATGAGCAATTTTGAATGTGTCATTATCAATGTGTATGGTCCATCAGTAGAGGCTGATAAAGAGGAATTTTTTAGGGATTTTTTATGTGCTGTTCAAAGCATCAACTTGCCGGTCTGCTTGGGGGGGGACTTTAATGCTTATCTAGACCCTGAGGAGAAATGTGGGTTTACTCAGAATTGGCACTCTATGGATTTGCTTAGGTCTTTTATTCAGTCTTCAAATTTGATGGATTTACCGCTAGTAGGGGGGCGATTTACATGGTCCAATAATAGAGAGTCAACTACATGGGTAAGGCTGGATAGATTTTGATTAGTGGATCATTTTTAAATCAGTTCCCAAATGTGATCCAAAAATGCTTCCCAAATCCCTTTCGGATCACAATCCAGTTTTGTTGGTAGAAGAATGCAATAATGGGGCCCTAAGCCGTTTCGGTTCTATAATTACATGCTTCAGGAAGATGGGTTTGTTGGGGCGGTGGAATCGTCATTATCAAATCTAAGGAGGGGTATTGGTGGTAGGGGTCTGTTCTCACTGCTTAGAGGAACTAAGCAGGCTATTAGGAATTGGCCAAGGAATAATCACAGGGGACTTTCCGATGCTATTTCTGAATTAGAATCCAGAATTAATGGTCTGGAATTGAAGCTACAGGAAGAGGGGACTTCCTTTCAAGAACGGGACTTGATGATTGTTGCGAGGAAGGAGTTGTGGAATTTGCATAGGAAGGAGGAGAGCATTTGGCTGCAGAGGTCACGAGTGAGATGGAGTATTGAGGGGGATAGAAACACAAAGTTTTTCCACATGTGTGCGTTGAATAGGAATAGGTTTAACACCATTTTTTCATTGAAGGTAGCTGAGGAAGTTATTTCAGAACCGGATCAGCTGAGAGGCTTTGTTTTTAATTATTTCAAGGACAATTTTAACTCGGTAACAACCCTAGAGGTGGACAAAATCAATTTGCCTTTTGCTAAATTGACAGATGATCAAAAGAAGCTACTTGAAGTTAGATTCTCAGAACAGGAGGTGTGGGAGGCAGTCTTCCACTCGGACAGTGCCAAAGCACCGGGGCCAGACGGTTTCACAATGGGTTTCTTTAAGAAATTTTGGCCATCTCTGAAGTCATACATTATGAAATTTGTCGAGGACTTTTATAATGGAAGGATTTGGGAGCACGGGGTCAATCATTCATTCCTAACGTTGATTCCAAAGACCAGAAATCCTGAAGGTATAGAAGATTACAGACCGATAAGCTTAGTTGGCAGTTTGTATAAAATAATTTCCAAAGTTCTAGCTAGAAGGCTTGCGGCTGTTATTAGTGTTCTGGTTAGTCCGTCACAGTTTGCCTTCATTCCCGGAAGGCAGCTACTGGACTGTGTCTTCTTGGCTAATGAAGTTATTGATGATTGGAGGAAAAAAGAGAGGAAAGGTGTTGTTTTCAAGGTGGACTTTCGAAGGGCTTATGATTCGGTGGAATGGCCGATATTGTTGAGACTCCTGAGAATTATGGGATTTGGAAATAGGTGGCTTTCTTGGATTGAGTTGTGTATCTCCTCCGCTTCAATTTCTGTTCTTGTCAATGGTTCTCCGACCAATGAATTCAAGATGGGGAAAGGGTTAAGACAAGGCTGCAGTTTATCTCCTATGCTGTTCAATATTGTTGGGGAATTATTGAATCTAATGTTGATTAAGGCTGCTGATTGTGCTCTGTTTGAAGGGTTCAGTGTTGGTAGGGCGGAAAATAAGTTTCATTTGACGCATCTACAATTCGCAGATGACTTAATACTTTTCTGCAGGGACTCTTCTGCTCAAATTATGAATATTAGGAGAGTTTTGAGGATTTTTGGCTTAATGACAGGCCTCCAACTTAATTTATCAAAGAGCAAGTTATTTGGTGTTAATATGGATGAGGAGGTTCTAAAGGAATGGGCTACGTTCGCAGGTTGTGGTGTTGGGGCTCTTCCTATGACATACCTTGGTATACCGATAGGCACTTACAGAAATTCGGATATGTTGTGGGAACCAGTTCTGCAGAAGTTCAATAGCAAATTAGAGGGCTGGAAAGCAAAAACATTATCGATGGCAGGAAGATTAGTATTAGTGAAGTCTGTTTTGTCGTCCTTGCCAATTTTCTTCCTCTCTATCTTCAAAATCCCCCTAAAGATTAATCAAAAGTTGAATTCTCTGATGGCTAAATTCCTTTGGGGGGACGATCCCTCGAAGAAGCGGATTCATTGGGTGAATTGGAAAATTGTGTGTCAACCGTACGAGGAGGGTGGTTTGGGTGTCCTGGATTTGTCGATGGCGAATAGAGTGCTTCTGGGGAAGTGGGTTTGGAAGTTTGCAAATGATAAACATTCTCAGTGGAAGGAGATGATCTGTTGCAAGCACAATATTACCAATTTGTCTCTTTCAATTAATAAGGCTGTTAACCCGCAAGATTCATGGATATGGAGAGGAATTGTGAATAATTATGAGAAAAATGACGATATTGGGGATTGTCTAAGGTCCAATTCCAAGATCCAAGTGGGGAATGGTAGATCAATCGAATTCTGGAATGACATTTGGGCTAATAATTCCACCTTAAAAGAACAATTCCCTAGGATTTATGCTTTATCGATAAACAAAACGGGGAAAGTTGTGGACTTTGGCTGTTATGATAATAATTGTTGGAGTTGGAATATTTGTCTAAGGAGGAATTTATGTGATTGGGAATTGGATCAATGGATATCGTTAATGACTTTGATTGATAATATTGTCTTGATTGATGCTGTTGATGACTTCCTAATTTGGTCAGGGAGTGGAGATGGTTTGTTCTCAGTTAAGGCCTGTAGATCAGCTCTTATTCGAAGCTCTGGAGGAAATTTTCAGTGGAAGAAATGGGTTTGGTCTGGATTGGCTCCCCCAAAAGTTGAAACATTTTTATGGCAATTATCTCACCAGAAATTAGCTGTTAGAGTGGAATTGAAGAAAAGAGGTATTCCTTTGGAAGAGTTATTATGTCCTTTATGCCAAAAGGAGGAAGAAACAATTCATCATTTATTTATGTTTTGTCCTGTAGCTTGGGAGTTGTGGAATTTGTTCATCAATTTATGGGAGGTTATTACTGTTCTGCCCAAAGATCCCCCGTCTCTACTTAGTTCATGGTCTGATTTGAAGGCTTCTTCTTCTATTTGGAATTTCATCCCGGGTGTTGTTATGTGGTCGATTTGGAAGGCTAGGAACCTAGTGGTGTTTGAAAAATGGAATTTTGAGAGATCTACACTGTTCTTCATTTGCAGATTCAGGCTGGCCAAATGGTTTCTAGCTAAATTTCCTGATGTTAACATCCAGGTAGATCTACTAATAGGAGATCCAAGGCTGGCAGATGGTTTAGCAGTCAATTTTCAGAAGAAGAAGAAGGATCTGTGCTGGTACTCACCTCCACCGGATTTTTATAAATTCAATGTGGATGGGGCAGTTAGAAGTGATGGTTTGCAGGGTGGAATCGGAGGTCTGTTGAGAGATTCGAATGGCTCTACCGTGATCTATTTCTCTAAGCCTGTCGGACCTGGTCCTCCTCTGTTTGCTGAGTTAAAAGCCATTAAAGAAGGAATTGATCTATTTCTACATTCGGACTGGGCGTCGAAGGGAAGACTTATTCTCGAAAGTGATTGTAAGACTGCAGTGGATTGGATTTTCAGGCCTACTGAGGCTCCTTCGTTCTTCAGTTCTTTGGTTCGGGAAATTGGGGATGTAATTTCGGGTAGGGATATTATGGTTAGGTTGATTCCTAGGGCTTGTAATTGGGAGGCGGACAAGTTAGCTAAGGAGGGGATAGGCTGAATGTCCTTACTGTTAGCGGTTATGTTTGGTATTTTAATTCGGGTGATTTTGTAAGTTATAGTTTTATGTAATTCGGGTTTACTAATATATTGAGGTACTCTTTTCCTCCTTCCGCTAGTTGCCTCTTATCAAGAGGCAACTATGAGGGAGGTTTTTAATGAGACCTCCTATTCCTATCAAAAAAATAATTCCATAAGTTATAATACTTTGGAATCATTATGTTTCCTATTGTTTAAGCTTTTTACATAACTTCTATGATATTACGAGTAATATAATTCCAACAGCCATGTGTTTGTGTGGTTTGATGATTGATTTTTGGGCTCTTGGTGAGTGACCAAGTAATAATATCCAACACATTATGCTCGAAGGAATTGGTCTAGGCACATACATGAGTCATCCAACACGAGCATGCATATTCATCTTTGTTACGTTTACAGGTGTCTATGTCTAGGAACTTACATGAGTTATCGAACATGGCTCATATTCACAAGTGTTTGCCGCTGTCTATATTTAGGCACATACATGTCTTATTGGTTCATTAACAAGTTTCCTTTGTTTTACCCCTCTTTTTTTTTCTGTTGATGTAATAGAAAATTCATATGGTAATGTCAAAGCCAGATTCGTTCCTACTGTGTTTTTAAAGTAGGATGTGGATGAGTCTTAGTCTCATTTGTTCCAAACCTGTCCCTTCTTTTGCTTTTAGGGGTGGGAAAAGTGTTAAAAATATGTTATTGGCAAGTAAGATACACATTTCATGTAAAAAGTTAAAAAACAACCCTAAAAGGGTCAAAAGTTGGATTCTTTTGTGGATATGAAATATGCCTGAGTATGTTCTCTTAGAGACGGTTGCTGTTTTGTAGGTTCTATGCGGTAAGGATCTAGCCACAGAGCAAACTGCAAGTCGGATGGTGAATCTACTGAGGCAACTGCAGCAAACTTTGCCAGCTTCAACATTGGCCTCAACTTGGTCATCTTTGCAGCCACAGCAACAGCTTGCTCTGCAATCCATGCTCTCCTCATAGTATATTGGTCCGATGCCAAAAAGCATCTTTCTGTTTTCGAAGCCAGCATCCATATCTGTCCTGTCCGTGTGTTGAAGCATTATTCATTACCAATTCTTTCCCCGAGAAGGTTCCCATTGTTTGTCTTTGCATGATGTCTTACCTCACAGGCCAGCGAAGCTTTGATGAGCATGAAAAAGTGGTCGGACTGACAATTGAAATGGATCCCTTTTTTTCTTCTTTTCTCGGTAGAATGTGTATATTACAAGTTGTGGATTTATAATACGGGGGGTATCGAGTCTGGAAGAGAATAATAATGTGATTTTATGGTTTGAGAGCATTTTTGCATTTGCATGGGTCAAGTACATGAGGTTTGAGGGTTGTCATTAAGGGCGATTCTTGTAGCAGTTTTGGTGTCTCAAATGTGTTTTTGGTTTCATTTTGCACAAAATATTTTGCCTCCATTGTCATTATAAACTGAAATTTTGGATGGTTATTCTTAATTATCATGTTTGCAAATTTCTTTATATCTTTAAATGTTACCAATGTATGTTTGGCTTTAAAAGGTTTAATATACAATTTAATATTTGAATTTCTCATTTTACAAATGTGATATCGATAATGAATTTGGCATCTGAATTTCGCGCATATATAGCATCCGTGTTGGACAAATAAGTTACAAAGCTACGTCATTAGCATCATCTAAAAGTATCTATCGAACTTCAGGAGGCGGAGGACTCAAAACAGAGCGAAATTTGCCTGCGTTAGCTGCCATACAATCCGCAGCTTCTCTACAACCGTGCTTGAGTTCTACATCCCACGGCAAATGAAGAAAATGAAATTACTAATTTTATAACATGAAGCATTCATCATTAGATCCCATTCATCTTTCGAGTATTGGAATTTGCACAAGTAATTTCATTTTTCTCACACCAGTGTTGGAGTTTGAATTATTCCTCACAACTGGAATAATCAAAGGGGCCAAGCAAACGACATTCTCTTTAGTTTTCTGATCCTTATCTTGCTTTAGTAGCAGCTTACGAATCCTGAAAATAATATGCTTTCCGTTTGTAAAACACCATGAACCCACCAATGTCTCTTTCTCAACTTGTACGCTTCTTATGAACCTCCATCATCTTTGTGATTCTTATCTTGCACTATTAGCCAACTTATGACTCTTCAATCCCTTCCTTTCTCCTTCATTGATTTTTAACGAAAGAAAAATGTTTAGCATTCATTCATTACAACCATTGATTGATCGCCTCTAAACCAAAATGAGTTCAAGCTCTGTTGATTTTGTACTAGGCAGACTCATCACCCTCCTACAAAATGAGGCATCTTCCTTATTGCGAGTTCCTGATGAAATCCGTGAAATGAAGATTCTACTCCAAAACATGAGGTCCTTTTTCGTTGATGCTGATAGAGTAAGGGCAGGAAGTCAAATCCAGAAGGTTTGGGTGAATAACGTCCGGGAGCTAGCCTATGAAGTCGAAGACGTTATCGACGAATTCACTTATCATGAGAACAAGCGACAACAATGGCGGCGGGGTAACACTTGCAAAAGGTTCATCTAACGAAGTCTTCATTTCCAAAAAGATTGGTATATGAGGCATGAAGTAGCAGCCAAGTTGCAGGACATCAACAAAAGGATGACAAGCATCACAGAGAGGGCCCATCAATTTGGAGTTCAACAACTTGATGAAAGGGGCACCACTTCTCACTATGATCCTAATTGGAAGAACAGGCTTAGCGAGTCATCGCTTTTCTTTAAAGATGATGATCTCGTCGGAATCAAAAAGGCGCAGCACGAGTTATTGGGATGGCTAATGGCTGAAGAACCCCGACGCACTGTCATTACAGTGGTGGGCATGGGCGGTTCAGGAAAAACAACCCTTGTTGCCAACACCTTCAACAAACAAAGTGTTAAACGACATTTCGAGTTCTGCACTTGGGTCACCGTCTCCCAACAATATGCAATTGAAGAGCTGTTTAGGTCCATTGCAAAAGACATCTACAACCAGACGACCGGAGACGTTCTGATGCAGGTTGATACCATTACCTACAGAGGATTGGTGGAGACACTTGTGCAGTTCTTGCAGTCAAGAAGATACCTTGTTGTTTTAGACGATGTGTGGAGCATTCATTTATGGCAAGAGATCAATATTGCATTTCCAGAAGGTATGAGCGGAAGCAGGGTCGTGGTTACTACTCGAAGAGAAGATGTAGTGCCTTGTCAATCCGGGTTTGTAAGCCATGTCCACCGAATTCAACCCCTGAGAATGAATGATGCTTGGGAGCTTTTCTGTAAGAAAGCTTTTCCAAACGGTTTAGGCGGGTGTCCATCACATCTAGATGAATCATTGGCAAGAAATCTAGTTGAAAAATGTGAAGGCCTGCCGTTAGCTATTGCAGCTCTAGGAGGGTTGATGTCTTCAAAGAAGTCGATAATCGAGTGGAAAAGTGTCATGATAATTTGGCTTGGGAGCTAAGCAACAATCCTTCACTTGAAATAATGAAAACCATATCTATGCTTAGTTACCATGATTTGCCTTTCCAACTCAAGCAGTGCTTCTTGTACTGCTCTCTTTTTCCAGAAGATTATGGGATTAAGCGAAAAAGAATTATGAGACTTTGGATGGCAGAAGGCTTTTTAGAAAGTGTTAACGACGTACAACCAGAAGCGGTTGCTGAAAGCTACCTAATGGAACTCATTAGCCGAAGTTTAGTTCAAGTCACGGACAGAAATGAGTTCGGAAGGCCAAATGAATTTAAAATGCATGATCTTATACAAGACTTTGCACTTTCGATAGCGAAAGAAGAAAAGTTTCTTGCTGCATGTAATGGAGACAAAGGTGTAGAAGATGAAGGAATTCATCGCTACTCAGTTCGAGTGAAGGATGAAGAATTAGCGGCAGGGAATGGTACATCTCAACTCCGTTCCTTGATCATTTTTGTTGTTGATGAAAGTTCTAAATTCAATAAATTGCCATCTGGTTTAAAATTGTTAAGACTGTTGGATTTGGAAAAGGCTCCAATAGATGAAGTACCAAGTGAGTTTGGAGATTTATTTAATTTGAGATATCTGAACATGTCAAGAACACAAGTGAAGAAGCTCCCAAAGTCCATCGGTAAACTTTTTAACTTGCAGTCATTACTCCTCAAGTTTACTAAAATTAAGAAGCTTCCGAATGAAATTGTGAAGCTCCAAAATTTGAGACATTTATGTGCTTTCTATTTGTTGAAGATTGAACTGAGGGATATCATGACCGACGTTAAGAGCATAGATGTATCCCCAGATATTTGTAAGATAAAGAGTTTGCAAGTTCTACACATTGTCAGAGTAACGAGTGAATTGTTAATTAAACTTGAAAAAATGGAACAATTGAGAAGGATTGGACTTGACGGATTGACAGAAGCCGATGAAGAGCACTTGTGCAACTCTATTCAAAGAATGCAACACCTTCACTACCTGTGGTTGAGTTCACAACCTCAGTTTGAACTAAAGCTGGATGCTCTTCCATCAGCCCCTCCTTACCTTGAGAGGCTTTTTCTAATTGGGAAATTGGGAAAAGTTCCACATCGGTTTAACACCCTACTCAATCTCAAACACTTGTCCCTACAGGGCTCTCAACTGGGGGAAGATGCAATTTCTCACATCCAGACGTTGCCTAATTTGGTGCGACTCAGTCTTGGGCTAAATGCATTTGAGGGAGAGCACTTATGTTTCGTTGAAGGGTTCAAAAAGCTTCAGCGCTTAGAGTTAAACGACTTATGGGAGCTGACGGAGATTGTGATAGAGAATGGCGTGATGCCTGGCCTTGAATTGTTGACGGTCTTGAGATGCAAGGAGTTGAGGCGATTGCCATACGGTTGGGAACATCAAAGCCATTTGAAGAAGGTGAGACTGTATGATGTTTCGAGTGAGCTGGTGGAGAGCATATGCGGAAAAGGAACAGACCACCTCCCCACTAAGCCACACATCCTCCTCACCAGAACCGATGAAGATGAAGCAGAAATAGAATCCAAGTGGGTACATCAAATCCTCAATTAGTTGATGTTTGTAGAGTCACAGGTACCAACACACTGCCTACCATAAACCATGACAAATAGCCACCAAACCCACTCTTAATAACAATTAATGATGCATAACTTGTTTTCTTTTTCTGACCTTGCAGAAGTGAAACAAGATGTTCATGGATGGGCTGGCCGGTCATGGTCTGGTTCAAAGAGAATTCAAGTATTCTCCATATATACATGCTTTTACTTAATTTGGATAGGGATTAAATAATTGCTAAACCTGAGTCAATCATATCTCTTATGTTAATCAGGCAGGCACTGAGTGAGTGTTGTATGATTGAATATTGTGTTTTTAATATATTTATTCAAATAATTCTTCAACTTATATTCATTTGATGATATGATCCACAATGGCAACCAAACTATATTATCGAGCATTTAACATTGTCACTAGGCAATTCATGTGCCTACAAAGCATATCTTTTTTTTAATAGGAATAATAGGCCTCATTAAAAACCTCCCTCTTAGTTAATTCTAGGAAAGAGTAACTAGCGGAAGGAGGAAAAGAGTGCCTTAATTTATTGAATAGAGAAACTATTACAATAAAGTACACCAATACATTTAGGGCATCAAAATAAAACTATAATCCTTAAAACACCCTATAGAAATACCCTTACAATCAACCAATCCTATCCTTAGTTAATTTATCTGCTTCCCAATTACATCCCCTAGGAATCCATCGAATAATAACCGCCCTCTCTTGAACTAAGGACACAATATCCACAACAAGTGAACTGAAGAAACTAGGAACAGAATTAGGCAACAAAATCCAGTCTACTGCAGATTTACAGTCACTTTCTAAGATCAGTCTTCCCTTTATAGCCCAATTTGATGATAGAAAAAAGTCTAAGCATAACAGTCTAGGCAACAAAGCATATCTTTCACAAACAGAGGCATTTCTAACAAAAATAACATGAAACAAAATCTAAACTAACAAGCATAAAATGGGTTTACAGAATCATCTTACAAAACCCATAAACATGGCAGTTCCAAATAAGAAAACAGAACTAAATCAAAAGTTATTGTATAAAATTTTACAAAATTAAAGTTCAATCAAAGTTGCTTTTAGTTTTGAATTTTGTTTGGTTTGAAAGAAAATAAGGTGAGAAAATTGAAAATTTAGTTTGAGAGATTTATTAATAATGCCATGAAAAATGAAAGAGGGATTTGTTTAATTTGTAGGGATGAAATTGAAAAAATATATATACGAAAATACTTGTTTGGTGGGATTTGTTTCATTTGTTTGAGAGATGGATATGTTTAAGGTGGTATGCTGGTACTTTTCTGGACTGGCAGATCATGTTGGTGTCCTCTCATTTTCTATTCATGAAAGTTGTTCATGCCATTTCCTTGAAAGAAGACATATTATGGCCTCATTCGTTCCACGAATATGGAAACTTTTCTTTTCCATATGGATATTGCAAGACGACAATTACGGTTGCTTAATCATTTAGGTCTCATCCATGGTGCATTCATGTTCACTCGAATGCAAGCAATGTCGTATGTTCATGCATGTAGGCCCCTTGTATATCATTGTCTTGATGGCGTTTACACAATGTTTCGTCTCAAATAATGACCAAGTGTTTCGAGTCCCTACTTAAAAGGAGTTTGTAAAGTCTTTAATTCCACTTGTAAAATCCAAAACACATTTATTTCCGATTTGTATCCATCAATAACTTTCGTTTAACTAAGTGCCACCAAACTGGATTCTGCAACTTGATCACTCCAAACGCCATTCACTTGGCTACGATTTCGAGATCGATCCGATGAGTTCCCGAGATTTCTAGAGACTCTTGGCTATAATTTATTGCTTTTCTCCATGATCATGACATACATTATGATCTTATCGTCAAAGTTCAAATCGTAACATCGATCGTTGTAATTATATTTAAAGTGATAAAATTATATAAATCATGGCAGAATTAAAATTGCCTAAGTTTTAACAAACAAACATAATTAACCAAACTAATGGAGGCAATCATGTGGGTAAAGGTCATGCCTCCTATGTGAAAATGTTAATCAAACAAGCTAGGGCACTTTGTTTTAGTGTTCAAGAGGGTTTAAACCTTTGCAAGCATGTCCTTTTGTTGTTCTTCGAGTTGAATCTCCTTCTCGTTGGTGTAAAGGTTGATACATGTGTACCATTTGGCACAGAACACGTAGATTATAAAATCGAGAGCGGCTAGACCGGCGATAAGGAAGTAGAACCGGTCCATATGGCCTTGGTTCAAGTCGGCCGGGATCCAACCCGGACTGCCACCTCTTGCTGTGATCCCCATAACCATGCTAACTAATAAACTGCTAACGTAGTTTCCGAGTGAAATGGACGCCATGCAAAGGGAGCTTCCGAAGCTTTTAATGCCGTCGGGAGCTTGTCCGTTGAAGAACTCCAATTGACCGACGTACATGAAAACTTCTGATGCGCCGACTAGAACATATTGTGGAACTTGCCAAAATATGCTCAAAGAACTTTTTTTCTCGCCCGGGATCACATATTTGAGTCTTTGTATCTCGGTGACACCAGCTGCGACCATTGCAAACATTCCGATCACGAGGCCGATTCCCATTCTTTGAAGCTCGGTCAATCCCTTGGGGTTACCGTTTAATCTTCTGCCCAATGGCACGAGGATTTGACGGTAGATTCCGGTGGTAATGAGAACACTACAGATGTCGAAAGCCGACATGCTGGCAGCCGGAAGGCGGAAGTGTCCGAGTTTCGAGGCCATTACATCTCCTTGCTCCACAAAAAGGGATGCCATTTGAGTGAAGATGACAGAGTAAATTATGGTGCATAGCCAAATAGGTAACATCTTTAGTACACATTTGGCTTCTTCAACTTGAGTTACAGTGCAAAGCCTCCATGGATCTTCTCCACACATATCATCTTCTGTTATTGTAGCCGCCCTGTCCAGGAACCTGCAAGTAAAATTTTCAAATAAATACAGAGGACGGTCCATCGTCGATAAGAGAAAAGATCGTAAACGTTAAAATTTGAACTCAAGACCGGTTCAAAATTATCTTTTATACACTTACTTAAAATCGTCACTGTGAAGAATCTTTCTGCTGCCTTTGATTGCAGATTCTGTTCCTTCCACCTCATACAATTCATCGGCAGTAGCCGGCAAGACGTCGCACTTCCGATAAGCGGCGACGAATACTTGGCCGACTCGTGGCAGTGGGTTGCCACATGGCTTTACATACCTATATCTTGATGTTCCCAACAAATACAATAGTAAGGCTATAATTGCAGAACCTAACGAAACCAAGAAGCCTAGCGTCCATTCTCCTGAATCCTCGTAGTAAACCAGTATGGTGTTCGAAAACAAAGATCCGACGTTCAGTGCAAAGTAGAAGTAACAAAAGAATGTAGCTTTCGAATAGGCCGCCCTCGGGTTCGAATCATCGAACTGGTCTGCTCCGAAAGTGGCTATCGTCGGTTGATGCCCGCCATATCCGAAGGCAATCAGATATATCGATAAGTAAAAGATACCGACACCAACTGGAGACGAGCGTGTGCATATCTTCGTTCCATCGCCACAACCAGCAGGGTTTATCAAGAAAAGCCATGAAGCAAAGGACAATAGCCCCAAACCCTGCAAACACCAATCATAATATCAATCTGGGAGACTGGGACTGATTAAACGCAAACAACATTTCGATATTCATATACATTACCAGCACGAGTATGAGCTGAAAGACGGCACACGTCAAGTAACAACCCCAGTAAGAATCGCTGAGGAACGCTCCGATCAACGAACAGAGGTAAACGGTTCCGGTCCATTTGCTGACATTATTCGCAGCATCGGCATTATCTTGGTCTAGAACCCTGGTCAAGAACAATACCAAGTTCACACTTACTCCAAAGAAAGCTAACGTTGCTAGGCTCTGATTCACTGCAACAAAATACAAGTTCATCAATCATTTCTCGTGTTTACTTCATATAAAACAATATAACTTCATGTACAAAAGATCATTTAAAAGCTTATTTGAGAAATACCCAGCAGGAGACTTGCATAATTCCATCCTCCTGAGTTCTTCCTCTCATTTTTATTCACCGCCTCCTCTTGTTTAGAGCCAATAATTTCAGGCTCGTGGACAGCCATTGATAGTTTCTTCTTCAAGAAAGCAGTGGAAACAATGAAGATAAACTTACCTAGACTTGAACGGAAGGCAAGCTATCAAGAGATAGAAATTAAAGGAAGCTTTCTTATTAGGAGAGAAGAGATGAAAGAATGGTACGAGAAGAATATAAGGGAAGAGTCCATTATATATACATATAAAATTTATATTTTAAGTGACACTATTAGTAAATTAAATAATATTATATAATTTAATATTTGATATAATAACAATATATAATTTTATTAACAAATATACATAATTATTCATTATCAAGAAAAATATAGAAATTAATATGAAGAGTGTATGCCACATATATTAGGTCATTTTTTTTCATCCATGAAATATTGGTTAGTGGGCTTTTATTTTCAATTTGAAAGTGATATTCCATCGTTATCTCTCTTTCCTATGCTCATATTTCAAAATATATTTGATATTCACTCCTAAATTTCACCTATGATATGCTTAAAAAACTCCCATTTCTTTCTTCTTCCTTTGTTGTGGTATGCGAGTTTTCTATGCAAGGTAAACGTTCCAAGGATAAAAAGAGAAGTGATCTATATATTGAAATAGAATGAAAGAATGTATCATTTTTCAAGAATAAATATGGATACATTAAAAAATTAGATAAACTACATATATGATAATTGATTTTTTTTATTTTATCAATCAGATTATTTAACTATTTAAATATTGTTAATTAAATCATTTGTTGTCAACTTTTGATGAAGGAGGTGACGTGACAGTTAACAAAATTAGTATAATTACATATTTGGACCAGTAGTTAGAGCGTGCCCCAAAGAAGCCAACTTCAATTTCTCTCGACCTCATTCTTAAATAAGTTCTTCGATCAAAAGGTGGCACGTTTCTTCATATGATGAAAGGATTACATTTATCGAATTAAATTAAAATCAAGACCAAAAATTATAGAATGTGTAAGTACTGAGAACCAAATTAAATTCAGTGACCAAAATAAGAGTGAGAAGATAGTTGAGTAATGAACGATGTAATTTACCCGTAAAAGGTATCATGTTATAACATTTCAGTTAAGTTTCTAATGGCGAGATACTAAAACGAAACAGAAAGTAAATGTTATGTATTATTTTAAAATAAATTAAAGTTTAGGTACAAAAACGAAATAAAACTGATAATCTAGAAACTAAACATGTAATTTACCCTTATAAATGTTAAGATTCCAAATTCCAATACGATTATTTTTATTACTTGTATCATAATTAAATTTTGTAATGTATGTGACAAATAATATTCCATGCAACAAGACTAAAGTTTCTTGTAAAGGAAACGTAATGTATTTTAATTAAAGATGAAAGCTTATTCTCATACGATCTTTCCACTCGTATGCAAACATTTCTTTAGAGGAAAAGTTATGTTACAAACCTTTTACGGAACTTGGTTACTGACTTGGTAACCTCTTCCGGAGTTGTTGAAGTCGACTTCGGCGAGTGAAGAATCGATGTCGAGGATTCGATCTCCGAGTAAGCGAAAAGACCTTCAGTTATAATCGTTTATTAAGTTAAATAAATGACGAACATAATCTAAAGTATGTTCGATTCATTTATGTTCACGAACAAATTCGTTTATCGACTCATTTATAAATTCTTTTACTCGATTCTCCTCTTCCTTTTATTTTCTATATTTTAAATATTGGTGAAGGTAGAGACAAAAAATTGAACACATGGTGGACTTTCAAACTCAAACTGTGAACCATAAAGAACTTAAGGATTAGTAGCATAATTTCACCATTTTCTTTGGTTTGCAAATAAAAGGATAAAAATAAACAAATGAACATGTTAGCGGACGCTAATCAAATATAAAACCTCTAAAAATAAATAAACATACCCGAGCACAATATAAAAACGTAAACGAACACGAATCGAATATGAAACACCTTAAAAATAAACAAACAAACAAACAAACATAAACAGAACCTTATTTGTTCAAACTTAATTCATTTACACCCCTATTTATATCCTGATTTAGGGTTTATTTTGATGAAAGCTTCAGGAGACATCGTATCCAGATCATAGCAAACAAAATGCATTGATTCAAATAAATACAACCAAAGGCGTATTTAGGGGTGTACCTACCTAGGCCATGACTCATCTTATGTTCCAAAAAATTATAATATAATTTAAATAAGAATATGTATAAATTAGGTTAAAAATTATATTGGCTTAATTGATATATATTTTTAGGTTAGGATAAATATTTTAGTTTAGGATAAATATATTTCACATTAAAATATGAATATTTTCGGTTATTTATTTATTTTATTAATTGTGTTTATCTTAACAAAGTTTTAGATCTATTACTGCTTATTATGAAGATATACCCCAAAATAAACTGGTCAAAAGCTTTATAACGCAATCTATAATTTTCGAGTCCTTGGACGAACAAAATCTCCAACAATCAATCAACATATCACCATTAGTCCCATTAATATGTTTTAATTAAATGAATTGTCATTTAGATTATTAATTTGAGAGTCATTGAACAAATCTATTTTACGAATTACAACTCAATCGCTTGAAGGAAATTTGTTTTTAAGCGATAAGAACGGGTCCATATACCACTATCCAAGATCCAAGACTGACTTATCAAATCAAAACATAAGTAATTTCCATTTCAACTTTCTAAGCTAAATTATCAGCTGTCTCCCACCAAACCCTAGTTTACAGCAAAATATGTCTTCCACTTTGTCGTTCCTTCCTCTATTCATAATAATAAGATAGTAATAATAAGATTAAAGTATTTAGATAGTAATAACAAGGGTAAACTATACAACTAGTCATCAGATTATAGGACGTTGTTTTGTTGAGTTTCATGACTATTAAAAGTTACAAAATGATCACTCGACTATTCATATGTTCCAAACTCGTCCATTTCTTTTAAAAATTTGGTGGTTGTCTGAGTTTGACGTTAACCTGTTGATAGAGATATGATAAAATCAGATTCAAGAACCATTTGAGATTTATTTTATGGATTGAATCTCCGTTTACACTATATCACCGAGCCAATATTGCTTGAAATATTATGTCGTTAAGCTAGTGATTGAACGCAACGGTAGTGTCAATAGACATCATTAAAATATGATTTTATCATATCTGAATCAGTAGATTAACGTCTAATTCAGATTGTCGTCAATTTTTAATGGAAAGGGGTCAATTTTTAATAAATAGTAAGGGGACTCAACAAAACATCGTCCTATAAATGATAGATCGGCATGTTCACAAGTCAAGTTATCCTTCTAAATCGGTTCAATTACTAAATTTAAAATAAAAAATAAATATTTAAATTTGTTTATATTAATATATAAATAATATCTCAATAAATTATATGCATTTTTTCGGAAGAAGTTCTAAATTCATATCTTTAAAGTATTTAGGATCATTTACACTAGATATCTTTAAATTTATGTGTGGGTCAAATTTTAAATTGATCTAAAATTTTAAATATTTTAATTAAGTCCCTAAATATCAATATCTTTCTAATTAGATTATTTCATTAAAGGTTTCGTTAGACGTCAGTTGTTTAATTGTGTCAACACTTGATTGTGAGATATGGTTGTGTTTTTTTAATTATTTTTCTTTTAAACTTTATTGTTTCTCGTTTTGTTATTAATGTTTTATTCCTTTTCTTTTCTATAAGCAAATAAATAATAATTTACGTTACAATTAAAGTGATCTTAAATTTATAATTATTTTATTGAATTATAATATGAAATATTTATTAATATAAAATGTAAAAGGAGGAAACTAAAATATAAAAAACAGTTTTTTTTATAAAACTGATACAATCAAATAAAAATATAATTACTTATAAATCTTTAATTAATTCTAAAAAATTAACAAATCATGTAAAAATGATCATTCAAATGGATTAAAGAATGAATGACTAAAGAAAATCGGAATAATTTTTTTAAAAAATAGAATGATGATCTAAAAATATATTAAAAACCTTTTTATATGTTATTAATAACGCCGAGGGTTTATGTGGATGGTATTATCTTTCCCAAAAAGGAAGAAATGTTGGAGTGTTGTTTCATGCTAAATATGTCGAAATAAGAATAATTAAAATTTATAATTTTAATCACAGGAAGCTAAGTCAAAGGCAGTCCTATATTTTTGTCGTTTGCCCTAAAAATTTTCGCAAAGGAAGACCAGCAAATAGTTTGTCACGTGAACACTACTCCTTTGAAATGACAAATAATAGTGCCTTAAACTCTGCTCGAATCATGCTAATGCATCTTATTGTTGGATAAAGTAGGAGCTAAGCCTTTTACTAATGAGAAATACCAAAGCCGTCCATTGTTGGCTTCTTCTTTTTATATATAAAATAATATATATATATAAATTGAGGATCATCCCTTTATGTTGTTTAGGGATTGGCCTCGTGCATCTTTATAATAAAAAATTGATAAAAATAATCTATTTTGGTCAACCCTATTTTATAGAGACAAATCCTAAAAAATAGAAATAGAGATTAAATTGTAAAGGTAAGAAAAATACAGGGACTTGAAAAATATTTTAACTCGAGAGACCAAAACCTAACCGTCTGTCCTTTCAACTGTGGATCATCACAATGTTTTTCCAGGGAGACAAAAACCTAATCGCCTCTCTTTTCAACTGTGGATCATCATCATCATATGTAGCAACATTCAATCGTCAGATTCGTTTGCCGGTCAGTCCAACAACAGCTCCATATATACCTCCTTGCAAAACGTGGCCTCAATTAATTGGCGTTTTTACCTAAAAATAACTCTGACAGGAATTATTTGCCTATCACGTACCGTTCAAAAAAAATTATCGATCTAACATTTTTTCTAACAAGGCACAATTAATGATCCGTGCCTTTCTGGGATCAAACAGTGTCAAAAGAAAACAGCTCATTGAAACCTTCTCGAACAAGTCAATACTTGTAAGTAAGAAAATGAATCCACCCACATCTATTTCGATTTTTTTTTTTAATTTATTCTTTATACAATGATTTGTTTACATCGATTAATTCGGTTAAATTAATAAAATATTATAGTTGAATTTCCTTTAAGAAATATCCATATCAAATTAGTAAAATGAAGTTAACTTTATAATGATTAGTAATTGAAATCGATCTTAATAAAATTATTCGTAGTTACTAGTAACTTTATTTTAAATTTTTTATACTTTTAGGATCAAACTAAAAAAATATTAAAAGTATAATAATTATAATAAAATTATCAAGAAGACATTCAAAATATTTTTTGAAAATTAAATTCATTTAAAATTGATTTATTAAAAATACTTATTTTAGTTCCTCCACTTTTTATATTTTAATTTTAAAAATAAAAAAATATATGAAACGAAATCATCCTCATTTGCTCATTACTTTGTTGGTCTTTATATCTCATTTTACTAAATAATTTCTCATTATCTTCGATTCCACAATATTTTTCATCATTAATATCCCCTAGGCCTGAAAACGAACCGAACGCACACGAACGGAGATATGTTCATGTTCGTTCATTTAAAAAATAAACGAACATAAACGAACACGAACATGAACATAAACGAACAATTTTTTTTGTTCATGTTCGTTTATTAAGGAATATAACTTGTTCATGTTCGTTCATTTAAAAAATAAACAAACATAAACGAACACGAACATAAGTGAACACGAACATAAATGAACACGAACATAAACGTTGGAGACCCTACCTTCCATTATTCTTTCATGAAAAATAGTCGACAATTCAAATCAATCAAATCTACAGTGATAAATAGCATCAGAGTTGATTAGCAGTGATGAAATGTTTGAAGATATCAAATATTTCGATCGATCTTTTAAAGATATTAAATGATTCACACGACTTTAATTTTACACTATAATATTTATCATAGTGGTCAATGATTACATATGAACAATCATTTTCCACTACGTTATTCTAATAAATTTGCCGGCAAAAAGTTTTGTGACATCAACTATCAACTATTAAGCCAAATAAAACAGAGAAAGATATGAAAACAGACCTGTAAAAGTTCAGATTGCACTATAATATAACTTGTTTTGAAGCTTTCAGCGATCGTCTCCACTCTCTAGTGAACACTAGGGTTTGGAAAAAAAGGGGGAAAATGAATATAGGTGTGAGGTGTCTCACATGTTAACATATTGGATTTAATCTCCAAATAAAATTGGGTTAGTTATGGAGTTGGTCATCAGAATATCTGATTAATTAATATTTTTAAGATACTTACAAATTGGTCACCAAAATTGATTTAAGAAGATTGGGTTAAACATAAATGAATGAACATAAACGAGCATAGTCGAACGAACATAAAAAAACATAATCGAACGAACATAAACGAACATAATCGAACGTTCACGAACGTAAATGAACGAACGAGACATATGTTCATGTTCGTTCATTTAATTAAACGAACACAAAATCTTGTTCATATTCGTTCATTTAATAAATAAACGCACATAAACGAACTTCTCACCGCACGGTTCATGAATGGTTCGCTAAACGTTCAGTTCATTTACAAGCCTAATATCTCCTAATTATTCAATTAATTCACTAATTATACATTTAATCAGCGTATCAGAAAGATATTAAAATATAGATTTATAAGAATTTTATACTCGATATATATATATATATATATTATCTCAACGTATCTAAGAATAACTTTGAAGTTCAATTAAATTTAAAAACGTATTCAACACAAAAAAAATTAGTTAAGTAATGACAAAATCAAGAGACGATACAAAGTTTAGTGGCACTATTTTTCATTATTATTATTATTATTATTATTATTATTGAAGAAAAATGTATTTTATTATCTTATTTACAGGATTTAATGAAAAATTTTATTAAAATAAGGAAAAAATAATTATTTGAAAAAAATGATAAGTGTGAAAGGCACGTGATTTTTTTTATGATGATAGGACTTAGGGGCTGTTTGTTTGCCTCTTAATTGAATCATTCAGCGCTGAATGTTGAACCGTTCAGCATTCAGTGCGTTTGTTTCGCACCTCTGAATGATTCAGTGCTGACTGATTCAGCAAAATAGTGTTGAATGATTCAGCGCAGAAGTACATTCTGAATGATTCAGAGCCAGTAAACAAACAACATGTCACATTCAGAGCTAATTCATCCAGAGCCTCTGAATGATTTAGCATTTGAATCATTCAGTGCTTAATCATTATGAAGTAAACAAACAACCCCTTAATTTTTCAGAAGACAAAAAATGAAAATGATTAGCTAATTAAATTTTATCCTTTTTTTTTCAACAAACATCTAATTCCTTAATATTCTGTGGCGTTTTTATCAAAAAAATTACCCTGACAGAAACTAATTATTTGTTAAACACCATTTCATAAAATTTTACGGATCTAGCACCCATCCCAGAAAGGCGTTGATCATCACTCGAGATGGTGCCACATCAGCGATTATTCGCAGCTTGGCAAAAAATGTGTTAGATCGGTAAAAATTTTCTGAAATGATGCTTAATAGATAATTAATTTCTGTCATAGTGATTTTTTTTTGTGTGTGTTAAAAACGTCCAATTAATTAGCAGCCAGTGCCCTTTCAAGTGGCAGGATGGCCTTTTCTAAGGGATGGGCTATGCTTCTACTTTGAAGTTTATAATATCTCTAGGGTAAACATATACACATATATTATAAATAAAATTTGATTTGATTAGAAGAGATTGATTTTTTTTTTGAACAAAAGACAACTTACGCTAGACTAAAAAATTATTTAATGCTTTCCTTTTGAAGGAGAGTTAGAATTTCTGTCGATGACGATGCCTAAACTTGACACCTTCCATCTCTTATCCGTGCTAATTTAGTCCTCCCATCTGCTATCCAATTCCCTTCTCGAAAGACATGTTCAATATTTACCTCCTATTTCTTTGTAGTGTTGGAGTTAGGGATGGCAACTCAACCCGAATCCGACGGGTTCCGACCCGACCCGACCCGAAAAATATATATAATTTTATCCTATATATTTAGGGATAATTACAATAATGTCCCTCTATATATAATTTTTTCAATTAAGTCACTGTTTTCATTGAATAAAAATTTTTTATTATTATTTCGGGTCGGGTCGGGTCGGGTTTCTAAGTCATATATTCGGGTCGAGTCGGGTCGGGTGAAAACCTTAATTTCGTCGGGTCAGGTTGGGTCATGGGTGAAAAACCCTTTCTTCTCGGGTCGGGTCGGGTGGCCCAAAAACCCGACCCGACCCGACCCATTGCCATCCCTAGTTGGAGTAGGGTGAATTCCACGTTCTTGATGACCTGGCATGAAATCAAGCCGTCAATTGATCACTCTTATATCAGATATCATTATCCTCTTTTCAAAAGATATTTTTAATTATAAATTTTGTTTTTAACTTTTTACTATGTTTGTCCCACTCATTGAAACACTCAACGTAAAATCATGTAATCGAGTGATCACTTTGATATTATTTGTCGTAATATTATTATCCTCTTTTTAAAAGATTTTTGTGATAAAATTATAATCTTTTAATTTTTTATAAATAATTTTGAAAAAAAATATTTTTACTGATGTCAATTTCTAGTATGAAGATTTTTCTTAATTATAAATGTAATACATGAATATCCTTGAATTTATATGTACAAAATGAAATGTATACATGTATAGTATTTTTTTTGCAAAGGAGCGTTCAAAAGATTCCATGCAATTCTCTTTTAAAGAAATATTCAAAAGGCTGAATGTATTCACAAAAAGAGAGAGAGAAATTGCATGGAAACTCCCAATAGTAACAAGAAAAAATGGCTGTCCCTTTTTTCCCATATGTATGGGATAAGGGGGAGGTAAGATAGTAGACTGCCCCCAACACCAGGTTGAGAGCAGCTTCCGTAGGAGACCTCCAAATTATGAAATGCCCTCCGTGGGACTTGATCCCACGACCTCAAGGTTTAGAACCTTGTGCTCTACCAACTGAGCTGGATGGTCATTTCCCAATAGTAACAAGAAACAAATATATAAATAAAAACAATAGAAACCACGAACCAAAATCCAAATAAACTTAGAAATTACACATGAAACACATCCAAAACAATAAACCCAGAAAGGTTTTGGGTAAAATTACTATAGAAGTCCCCCATACTAGGGACTTCTCTACACTTGTCCTCCCCCCCGTTAAAAAAGAGTTAGAAAAGAGTTTTAAATGGTAGAATCACATAGGTGCATACTATCTAGTTCAACTAATGGATGCCTTTTAAGCCTTGTTTTCCCGGTACGAAGTAGCTCTGTTGCCATTTACGTTGTATTCAAGTTCTTTGTGTTTCTATGTAACTTCCCTCGTGTTCTCCTAAATGCATCATTTTGATGTCAAACTCTAATCGTTGGTGGGAATGCTTTTAGGCTATATGGACCGAAACTAGAAAAGACCTCATATACGTTAGTCGATGCCTCCTCTTTTAGGCTATCTTTGCTGCCTGATGTATGCTCCCATGTTTTCTACTATGTTTCCCGGATTTTAGAGTGAATATCGGATACGAGTATGTTCCATTTTTTAAAGTTTAAGCTCCTGAAACCATATTCTCATACTTATCTGAATAATTTTAAGTAACAAGCGTGGGAGATGAGTACTTAATAGTGGCAGCTGTGTAGTGTACATTTAAGTACTTAATATTTGAGTATGTGATATACATAGTATTTTACAAGTGATATACATATATGATATATTATGCTGAGTTGAGAGATTCGACTCGAATTTGAAAATCATTCTACTAATTATTGAAAATTTTCAATTGTTCGAGTTTTATTTTATAATTCAAAATTTATTTAAAAAATTTGAGTCGGGTTTATGAAATTGCGTATCAACTTAAGTCAAATTAAACTAAAAGTTTTATTTTTTTCGAATAGAATTTTATAAGTTTTCTTTATGGATTTGGGTGAGTTTAGGATGATTTTTTTTTTAAAAATATTTTAAATATGTAAAATGTAAAATATGTAAAATATTATGTGTATTGAGACATGATGCAAAAAGGGTACTTGCAGGAAGCTGGGCCTTAGCCCAAAAGGTTCATCAGCTCTCTTAGTAGATTGATTAGCGGACGCTTGGGATTTTAGTCCTAAGACATACGTTCCTCTTCCCCTTGGGCTTTGATCGCTCTTTGTACCCAAAAGAGTAAAATGAATCGAATTTAAACAAATATGATTGTGTTGTGTTCGTTTATTTATTTTTAAAGATATTATTTATGTTCGGTTCGTTTTGCTTTTGCCAAAATGTTCATTTAGTATTCACCAACAATGTTAGTTTACATGATTTGAGTCATTGGCAACCAACATTTTTTTTACTTTTTTATTTGTAAGTTAAAGAAAATGGTAAAATTATGACACTAGTCCTTAAGCTTCACAATTTGAACTCCAAGGTATATCATGTATTCAATTTATTCCAAAATTTAAAATGTAAAAAAAAAATCGGGTAAATGAGATTATAAAAGACTCGATAAACAAACCAATAAACAAAATTTTAAACAAACTTGTTCGTGAACATAAATGAACCGAAGATCTTTATTCGTGTTCATTCATTTATTAAATGAACATAAATTTACTCGTTTATTTAATTTAATAATTGAGCATTATATGAACAGTTCATGAATAATTCATCGAACATTTTACTTGTTTACACTTCTAAGTTTTTCGTGAGTTAAGAAAGGTGTCTACTTTTTTTATTTTTAATAATTTCACACTAAGAAAGAATATGTCAACTGAGAGCTTTTATCAATTTGTTGTATAGGTTGTTGACAAAGGTGCCTACTTTTTAAAGATAATTGATATATTTTAAAAAAAATCATGTATTATAGGATGTTATTTTGTTGAGTCATCGACTATTAAAAGTTACAAAATGGTCATCCAACAATAAGGTGTTACTTTGTTGAGTTCCTGACTATTAAAAGTTACAAAATGATCATCCGATTATAGGACTTGCTTTGTTGAGTTCCTCGACTATTAAAAGTTTCAAAATGATCAATCGACTATTCATATGTTCTAACCTTGTCCTTTTCCGTTAAAAAATTGACGACATTTTGAGTTGTATGTTAACCTGCTGACTGATATATGGTAAAATTTGATCCCAAAATCTCAAACGACTATCATATCTCAGGCAACATGTCAACATCCAGCTCAGGCAATTGTCAATTTCCTCCCGAAAAAGAATGAGTTTGAAACATATGAATAGTCAGTAGACTATTTTGTAACTTTTAATAGTTGAGAGGCTTAATAAAGAAAATAGCTATGAAGCGGAACCACTCAGCTCTTTCGAGGAAGGTGTACGGGACATTGCAGTTTTAGAGGAAATGCTGGAATCCGGATCCTTGGTTAACGTGAAGAGATATTTAGGATCGCAGACGAGCATGGATGTCTATTTACAGGCAAGTTTCATTGGTGAGCATTCAGTTGCAATAATCTGCAAACTATTTTACAACCGTCATTTCATGCAACATTCATGGAAAAAAGTGAACAACTCGTACAGGAAACTTGAAACAGTAAAGTCTCTGTGCACAACCTGCAAACACTTGGTATTGAATAAAAGCTATTTACAGATGTTTTCTCCATTGTGAGCTCTCTTTGTGCACAACCGAAACTATGTACGAATTCGAAGTTTTCGAAGAGCGCGATCGCACCCCCAACACCCTTGGCTCTATTATCCCTTTCAGTATTGCATTGAAGAGGTCCTGAATGGGGAATTAATATCGTGCAGAGAGAGCAATGGGCATGGTGAACAGATGGCGATGACCACTCTCAACTCCACATGTGCATCGACATCTCTGAGTTGATACCTACAACCAATTAAACTCGCACTACACAGAATTTGACCATAATCACCATGTCATTATTTCTTTGATTTTTTTTAAAGGTGGCCATTCTGATGAAATTTTTGGAAATATAACTTGTTTGATTTCCTACATCGTTTCATTTTCCAAGACTTAAAATACAAGGCTTTTCATTAATGAATGATTTGATACCACAAGGAGTTGTTAGGTAATTAACTCATACTCTCATTAATTTACCACAAAACATTCTTTAATTTCCAGTTAACTTGTCAGTAGAAATCATCTAATCCAATCCAATTAAATTCTAAAAGCAACTGACTATTCAGTAACAATGTTTAGATAAATATAAAGAAGGGTAAATTACCTATTTGGTCACCTACTACTTAGTATTTATTTTGATCACTAAATTATTACTTTTTAAAAATATACCTAACATTACTTTTTAGTTATATTTTGATCATCCGTAATTAAAATACTAACGATAATACTAATGTGACTTCACAAGGTAATATCACGACAACATTGAATAATAATAATAAAAGTTATTGACCAAATCAGAAACTAAGTAATAGGTGGGTGACCAAATAAGTAATTTACCCTATAGAGAAACAGGGCAACAACGCCGAGTCAGACTCAGAGGTCCACAAACAAACAAAAAGAACTCTCCTTTATCTTGCAAGTAGAGCTGGGTATATGGGTTAAGGCCCGCGGGCTACCCGTTTAACCCGTGGCTCGTACGGGTTTCAGACCTCAAAAATTAAAGCTCGTTTAAATTACGGGTTTTTTAGCCCAGACCGTTAAACCCGCGGGTTTAATGGATATAACCGCGGGTAGCCCGCGAAACCCGCAATAGCCCGTTTAATTTAAAATTTATAAAATTTTAGAGAAAATAAACTTAAATAATTTTAAAGAAAAAGAAAATAAATTACTTATAAATATGATGTTACTTATAACCATTGTAGTTTTTAAACTTATTAGGGCGTTTGTCATAATTCTACAGCTACTTTATTTTTTTTCATTTACAATGTATCAAATTATTCTTCATTTAAAAAAATAAAAATTAAAAGATTTATATAATATTTTAGTCTTATAAAATTTACATCATTATCACTTTGGTATTTAAAGATTTTTTTATTTAATTTTGACATTTTTTTTCATGAAATATGTTATCCATTTCATTCTTTAATTATAAAAAGTCACGATATTCTAATAATATATCACATGACACATAATATTTGAATTAAAAATAAGAAATAAAAGTAAAAAAAAATTGAAAACATACTTTTCAACTTTTAAAGGCTTTTACAAAATAAATATATTTTAACAAATTAATGACTTATATTTTATCAATTTTAATATAACTGTATCTTTCAAATTTACTCTTATACTATAAGTTTTATTTTATATTTTTATATTATATTTAGTTTTTCTCTAAAGTATACATAAAATATAATTATTATGACTACTTGACAACTTTCTTGTTAGATTTGTATAATGTTTGACTTTGTTGAAATTTTATGTTTGAATTTATGCTTGCAGACACTTCTGTGTCTTCATATTATAACATTGAATAATCGTGTTTTATAAAAGTATAATGTGGTCATTGTTTTATTTATTTTTCAATTTGGTGATATAAGTGAATATTATTTTTTTAATTTGAGTTTAAGTAATTATATCGTTATATATATATATATTAATGATTAAAAAAATTAAAAAATTATTTTATAATCATTTCTGGCTATTTAAAATAAAATTTAAATATTATTTATTATTTTGACGGTGCTACCTTCATTTTCAAATTACTAGATCATTTTTAAAGGTATAACAAGTTAGAACATTATTTTTATTGCATTTAAAACATTTAAAATTATTGTTATTTAACAGGTCACAGGTAAGCCCGTTTAGCCCGCGAATTAAATGGACGGATCGCGAGCCTTAAAATTTAAAATCGTTTATAAATACGAACTTTTTAAACCGCTCTTTTTAAATTCGTACCGTCAAAACCCGCAATACGGGCTCTACTCGCAAGTGCCCAAACCGACCACAGTCTCCCCATTTCCCACCTCTGAACTTTGCTCTTTTCATTAATCTTTAACCCAAAAATTTCAACAAAATAAAAAGAAACGTAAAACGCTGCTATTATTACATATGTACACGTTCTTGCTCTGTAATCCCATCCTCATTCTCTTATAGCTTCACCCAAATTTTTTCATCAGAATATTCAGATTAAAATTATATGAACATAAAAAGATTTTCCATTTCTGCACCTTGAAGATAACAAAGTTGGTTCTTTTCTTACATTACATTCCTACACAAAGGTACTTTTTCTCTGCAAATGAATGCTTTGATTTGAAAAGTTTTACCTTTGCTTTGAGTTAAGCTTTTTTCTTCTTGCGTTTCGCTTACTGGGGTTTCTTTGCTTTAAATCTATTCCTGTTTTTCCTTGTATAAAATGCATTTTTATGTCTTACTGTACATGCTGATGAATGTTCTCTTTTAATGCTGTTTGGTTGCTGGGAAAATGTTTAAACAGCCTCCAAGTTTTGCATCTTTTATATTTTTTAACCGCATTAAATGCTTAGTAATGTTTATTGAAAATAATTAATGACAGCTCACATGAACTATTTTACTATTATTTCACTATGATTCTTGTTTATTTTACTTTTTCTTCCTTCGATTTTTGCCGTTTCGGAATTCTAATTTTCTGATAGCTGTTGCTGCTTTTCTAATGTTGAGCGTTGTTTAGAAGCAAAGAAGATGCAGAAGCCTCCACAATCAGTAGATTTTGCCTTAAAGCAAACCTCGCCCAACATCGGGGCCGTAATTGCGATCCCTACGTTGAGGTTAAACTTGGGAACTACAAGGGAGTAACTAAGCATTTCGAGAAGAAGAGCAATCCAGAATGGAATCAAATATTTGCATTCTCGAAAGAGAGAATACAAGCATCTGTTTTGGAAGTGTTTGTGAAAGACAAGGATGTTGTTGCAGATGATCTGATCGGCAGGGTTATGTTATATGTCTACGGAATTCCGAGAAGGGTTCATCCACAGAGTCCGTTGGCACCACAGTGGTATCGATTGGAAGATAGAAAAGGTAATAAATCCAAGGGAGAGCTCATGCTGGCTGTTTGGATGGAAACTCAAGCTGATGAAGCGTTTCCCGATGCGTGGCATTCCGATGCTACATCGGTTAGTCCCAACGGTGTTGCAAACATTCGATCGAAAGTTTACCTTTCACCCAAGCTTTGGTATGTGAGGATGAATATCATTGAAGCTCAAGACTTGGTACTCGGTGATAAAGGCAGGTACCCTGAAGTATTTGTCAAAGCTGTTCTCAGAAATCAGGCTTTGAGAACTAGAATATCTCCGAGTAAGACTGTCAATCCGATGTGAAATGAGGACTTGATGTTTGTAGTTGCTGAACCTTTCGAGGAGCCTTTGGTTCTAACCGTGGAAGATAGGGTCGGATTGAATAAGATGAAACTCTGGGGAAGTGTGTGAGTCCTCTGCAGATTATTCAAAGATGGTTAGACCATAGACCAGTGAACAGCCGATGGTGCAATCTCGAGAAACATGTGATGGTGGACGGAGAGAAAAAAGAAAATTTGCTAGTCGGATTCACTTAAGGATGTGTTTAGAAGGAGGGTATCACATTTTGGATGGATCTACGCACTACAGTAGTGATCTTAGACCGACTGCGAAACAGCTATGGAAACCGAATATAGGAATTCTGGAACTTGGTATTCTAAGTGCCCAGGGGCTGATGGCGATGAAAACAAAAGACGGCCGAGGAACAACAGATGCTTATTGTGTGGCTAAGTATGGGCAGAAATGGGTCCGAACTAGGACAATTTCCGCCAGCTACATGCCAAGATGGAATGAGCAATACATGGGTGGTCTTCGATCCTTGTACTGTCATCACTATAGGGGTTTTCGATAATGGGGGATCTGGAGAGACGAAGGATGCGAGATTCGGGAAGGTAAGAATTCAGCTATCGACACTTGAAGCCGGTAGGGTTTATACTCACTTGTATCCTCTACTGGTGCTACATTCCTCGGGGGTTAAAAAGACTGGTCTCAGTTGGCTGTGAGGTTCAGATGCTTATCGTTGATTAACATGCTACATACATATTAGCACCCATTGTTGCCTAAGATGCACTACATCCATCCATTGTCTGTGATTCAGCTTGATTGCTTGATGCACCAGGCTATACAAATTGTCTCGGTAAGGCTGAGTCGGGCCGAGCCACCACTGAGGAAGGAAGTTGTGGAGTACATGCTTGATGTAGATTCGCATATGTGGAGCATGAGGAGAAGGAAAGCAAACTTTTTCCGGATTATGGGAGTTCTAAGTGGGATAATTGCGGTTGGAAAATGGTTTGACTAAATCTGCAATTGGAGAAACCTTATTACAACCATCTTGATTCATATCCTTTTCATTATATTAGTTCTTTACCCTGAGCTAATACTTACCACAGTTTTTCTCTACCTTTTCCTAATCGGGATCTGGAACTACCGTTGGCGGCCAATGCACCCTCCTCACATGGACACACGGCTCTCTCATGCTGATGTTGCCCATCCCGATGAACGAGATGAAGAGTTCGATACCTTCCCCACTTCCCGGCCTGCGGATATCGTCAGGATGAGATATGACCGTCTCAAAAGTATAGCAGGGAGAGTTCAGACAGTGATCGGTGATCTGGCAACTCAAGGGGAAAGATTCCAGCCTCTGCTAAGCTGCAGGGATCCAAGAGTGACCACCCTATTCGTGACATTCTGTTTGACTGCCTTATCATTCTTTATGTTACACCGTTCCAATTCGTGGCTCTTCTCACAGGCCTTTATGTCCTAAGGCATCCCAGGTTCCGCCACAAACTTCCATCGGTACCTCTCAACTTCTTTAGGAGGTTGCCAGCGAGATCGGACAATATGCTATGGGCATGCCTACATATTTCCTCCCATGTCTAATGATGCAAAATATCAAACCAGCGCTCTTTAGTTTATATTTTTAATGTGCAGTTTTCATCTGCCTTTGTTTAGTAAATTTCAAAATTCAACTGTAAACCCTGTTTTATGTTATTTCTTGCATATCTGTTGCACTATGCTTTCAATTTCTAGATTTCATCCTTACCATAATTCCATCTTCTCTTTCCCAATTCATCTCATTGATATTACTTGTCTAAGTATTATTGCATTATCAAAGACTTGAAAGGAACTACAACAGATCTCTACCCAGACCCGTAAACCGTAAACCGGACAACAGAGGAGAAGAGGTCTCTTCAAGGTCCAAAGATAACCCAAACATATTATGAAAAACCAAATCATTAATTCATACGTGAGAAGAGGTGATGCCAATCAGATTCTTTGTTATTCTCATTCAGAAGCAGTAGCAGCCCCATTATTATTTTTGGGTATACATTTAACTTGATTAAAACATTCAAAATGGTCAAGTTCGACTAGCTTTGCTACTGTACCCTAGACCAAGATTTTCTCTTCTACTGTTGGTTTTGATTTCTGTTTTAAGGGCAAATGACTAATTACATCTAATCAAATTAACATACACCAAAAACAAAAGAAAATAAACTAGTTAGATTACTTTAAAAGGAGATTGTACGGATTTTCAGCTAACCAGCATGTGATCAAATCCAGCACCGGCCTGAAGCGTTGGCATACGATTCACCCCGACATTGTGAAGCAACTGTTGAAGCCACTTCCTCGTGGTGTGATCTTCCTATAAGCATCATTAAAGATGATTATATTATTTAAGAAAAAAATGCACTTCACTGTCAAAATTGAATAGATTTAAATAACCTCCTGAAAAAAAAAAACCAGTGAAATCTTGAAGTGCATCAAAGCATAAAATAACAAAGACTCCAAACTCTAAGCGGATTTGCGAAGGACTTGTATGTAGAAAAGATAATTGATTTGCACAACCGGTAGTATTTTTCTAATATCAAACACAAAATTGAAGTCCACTTAATGTCTGAGGATTTAACTTATACAGTTCCCTAAACTCACTTCTATATACATGAGTAAAAACCCCTTAACATAATTGTAAAACTAAAATTATTCTAAACACTTGAACAATTTATGATTAATAGTTTTACAAATCCAACAGTAATGAATAATGTCAAATTTATGTACATCATACATGTCTTGTTTTGAGTAAATTAAAAATATCTAATTATTTGTCCGATGTAAAAAACTTTTAATTGTCATGAAAAATAAAACGCAATTTAAATAACATAACTTTCATTATAACCAATATATATATATATATGAATTAACCACAGATACTTACACGAAGACAGGCACTAAAAGTGGCATCACGCAACATATCTGGAAGGCAACTTCTCAATGCATCACAAGCCCTATATTACAAAGGCAGGCCCAAAAAAATGTCAATTTTAAGCATAAACCTAAAAGGAGTATTGAAAAGGAAAAAAAGAGAGATGGTGAGGTTAGAGATTAAATTTCACAAGTGACACCAGATCAACTTGACTAACAAACCTTGGGTTATCTGACAACCGAAGATAACATCGAATTATGTGTTTTAAAAGCCGTGAAGAGGGTTGCTCAGCAATTGCTGCAACCATATTTGCCAGAACTCGACCAACTGCAAAAAACCTCTCTGCAGTAGTGCAAATATAGTCCAAGCCAACATCATCTAACAGAATCTTCTGAACTATAAAAGTAGCAACCTGCCATAGAGTAATCATTCATCATGCTTCAAGGAAAAAAGGATCTTACATATAATCCCGTGAAACCCTCGCTATCCCAGTTTCTTGATCTGAAGATGGTAAATTTGGTATAGCAAAATTTATGTTCCTAGCCAACTTAAAAGAGGAATTGGAGAAAAAGAAAAAGAAGATTAAGAAAAAGCCAACCTGACCCAAGTGGCCTCCCAAATACCAAGCCCAACCTGTATAAAAAAAACTCAACACCCTAAACCTATACTCAAATCTGATTCCCATTTATGGTAACAGTGGTAAGACACAAATCTAGCCTGTGCAACCCAAACTCCAGTGACTTGAAACGATTCCATCCAAACCACAAATTCACCTGCCCATCAACTCTCTCTGATATCAAGTTATCAACTAATTGTGGTCTAGGCGTATAGCCAAAACATTAGGGACAATCATAGGCCTCCTGGGCAAGCTATTTCAACCCCAAATTGACTGGAAATGTACAATAAATGACAACACACACTTCGAAATGCCAAGCCATAAAAATAAAAGAAAAGTTGAAACACTGCAACTACATACGCTGGTGTGCATAGGCAGGCCTTTTCCTAGACCAAGTTCAAGAAAAACTGAAATAGAACTTAGGTCAAGTGCTAGTGGAGCCTAAATTCTCATACACCAAACCCTCCATTTTAGCATAAAACCTAGGTCAAGTCCAAATATGGACAGCACTAGCATGCCTGGGCAGGCTGCCTGTCCATGGGCAACTTCAGGCATGCAATATCATCTATCAAACAGTTCCAAAAAATTTCACAACATAAATAGAAAACATATCAAGATGGAATGTATAGGGAAACCGAAAAAGTTAATTACAGCACAATTGGAAAAGAGAAATTAAATTTAATGAACTCAACTGTTTTTGATAGTTCACTACCCATCTCCATTGTTCGGAGGCATAGAGGGATTATCTCTGTTGAAAGAAGGAAGCTAATAACTTCTGTATCATCAACCTGTGAAAGAAAGTAAGCTCATATTATCAGTATCTTTAGAAGCATGATGCAGACAACATTTACAAATAATAACAGAGATAATTGCTGGATTGGATCAATATAACTCTCTTTCCTACACATTAAGTGACCCAACAAGCAAATATTAGTACATGTAATAATTAAACAAAACCAAATACACAGCTTCTATTGCATGCTCTCAATTTTGTGGGACTATAAAAAGAAACGTAACAGAAAAAGTTATTTTTCCTTTCTGATACGTTATTCTATATTTCTATGTTTGCAAGTGGGACGCCATTACTATCTATCTAGAAAAATAAGGGAGCACATTCCTCTGCACTCAAGAGATGTACAGCAGTGCATGATACTGGAGCAGCTCCCTAGTTCCTGAGCTCTTGTTACTCACTGAATTAGCTCCTAATAAACAAGAAATGGAGAATTCTTAATGATAGCCGAGAGTTCAAGTGACACATATTTGGTAGCTAAACTACAGGAAGGTTTCTACGATACAACAATTAGGGCAAGTCTCATTGACAATAAGTCCGCAAAGGCCACCATCAAGTTTATAATCACCTGTTACAGATTATACAAAATACCTCTATTCTATTTATTGCAGTGGGTAAACATCTTTGTTATTCTGTATGTTATGGTAATAGATAACATACATAGCCACTTCAATTCCCCCATGATTTTCTTTGACTTTAGAATTCTTTCGTACTATTACTGAATCATGCATTTCCTTAAGCCTATCATGCTCCATTAACATGTATAACAGCACTACAAAGATCAAAATGAACGCAACTCAATCAACTTAAATCCAAGAATGAATAATTACCTTCACCAAGGCACCAATGACACCTAAGCTAGTAAGCCTCAAGTACTCAAAAGGCCTTGATTTACTTGTTGTATTGAGGAAAGGATACAGATATAAGGGTATATGAGCTGCAGATGAAAACAATCAGTGAGAGCCTCGAAGGCATCGATTAAACGCATAAAATTTTATATTGCTTCTGAAAAGACGATCTTTCGTTAATGTAATACAAGCAGCAGCTAACAACACGAATGTATAAGCATTTCAAATTTGGCAGTTATCATTTAATGGAGCGAAGACGGAAAATGAGAGGGGGTGAAAATAACATTAAGAAAAGCAATGCACAGTGAAACCAAAACTACCCCTTTGATGAAGGGCATTGACTTTAGTTTTATCATTTGTGTTTTACACTATTTTACTTGAGTTTATGTTTCATATCTTTTATTAAATATTTAATGGGAAATGTGATTAGCATGTAACTTTTAGTAAAAGTTCTAGTACAAATACTCTACTAGAGAGTTAATAGGATTATTCATTATCAAAAAGTTAATAGAGTTTTAAATAAAACAAGGTCTCTGGAAAAATCAGAACCTTAGTTATCTATCCCTCTTCAATTATGTCTTCCATTTCTTTCATTTTCTTAGCTGCTCAGGTTCTCAATGCATCCTTTTCATGCATTGAGCAACAAAGTAAACATATCAAGACCAAACAAACTTGTCAGATACGAACATACCATTTAGGAATAACATCCTTGTGTCCGAGTGAGAAGCTACACACTGTAAACAAAGATGAAACATATGATGCATTAGCAGTGCCTCTGAATTGACAAATACAATAACAAACAAAAATAGCAGGAAACTTTATCTTCTATTCCCCTTTAACAAAAATATGAGAAAATGTGCAAACAAACTAAAAGCAAAACATAACATTAGAGCAATAAGCTACTATTAGTGATGTAAATATTCAAAATAACAGAAGAACTAAAAGAAGGCCAGAAACATGTCACCTGAAGTAGAGCAAGGGCATTGCAAACTCGATTTGATTGAGCTGGAGTTAGATTTGGTGGTGAGAGAACAGGGTAAATAGAAACTATCTCCTGTAAGTAAAAATGATTTAGCATCAACAAACTGAGACAGTGTGACCCAAAAATGGACTAATTTTTCATTTTCTAATAGCAACTCAATGAATAAAAGAATATATAACTAGCATCTATCAAATCTAAAAGCGTTCATTAGACTCAAAACAACAATAATTCACTTGTTCTGAACCCAATAAAATCCATGATTTAAAATGTTCCACGTAAAATAACAATGTCCATGTGTATGATAAGAATGCACATAAAACAAAAAATTCAATTACATCAGATGTACACTTAATTTGAAGTAAACTGAGTTGCAATTTTATTCTCAGTAAGCCATTTCTCATTAGCCAAAAAGTACTAAGGTTAGCCTTTCTATATCCCCTCTTAATACAACCACCTCTTCGAACTTATTAACTAGGTCCTAAAGTAGGGAATACTAAAAATAATGTTACATGTGAATGGGGTTGCACCAGAAATTTTTTTTGATATGCTACAAACAAAAAGAAATGAAGAAAACGGAATCCATAGCTTTATGTTTATAAAGACAATAATGAACAATGTAAATCTCATTAAAAAAGTCCAAGTCAAATATGGAAACACTCAAGCAGTACACGGATACATCAGCAGTAATCATGCAGATGCACAATACCCACAGATCAGATAAATGAAGCATGTTACAAAGATGCACAAGAATTTTACCCAACTAACACCATAACCATACCATCTTTCATGTTCTAGTTTTGAAGAAATAAATCCATTTATATTTCACTTAAACTTGAAATAATATGCATATCCTCATTTTCATTGACATTCATGTCCAAACTTACAGTTCTAACTCATACCATCTTGATGAAAGACATGGGCCATAACTAAGGCATAGATAATCAACAGCAGTAGTAGTACTCAATTGAAGAAAGATCATCACATAAATATATCAAGTTATCTATCAAGCTCAATTGAAAAGGGAGAATAAGAAATTACAAAACATGCAGAGAAAAGGAAGGAAGGGAGATGAAAGAGGGGAGTAATTTTGAACTAGCAACTCTAAATAGCATACCTGTAAAAGTGCAGCAATAGTACCAAACGAATTCCACAACAATGGAGCCAAATCTTGAAATAATTCTCTTTTCTAAAAAAAGAAACAATAAATGTTCGTTAGGCATACCTGTAATAGTGTAGCTATAGTACCAAATGAATTCAACACAAAAAAGAGCCAAATATTTAAATAGTTCCTTGTTTTAAAAACACAGAGGTAGACACTAGATACCGGTTTATGGGAGTAACAGAGACATGCTGAACATCTAAATCGCATGACTGCATACGAGAATGAACATAAGAGGAAATTAAGTTGTAGGAATTACATGATATACGATACGCACAAAAAAATCAGGAATATTTAACTTACTTATAAACCTCTATAAGATAACAGTAACACTGAATCCAAATGAATTATTTTTAAAGACGACAACTCTACACGATGAATTCATTAATCAGCCGCTCAAATGTCCACATATATCACTTTCTTCGATGAATTGTTACATGCTGACAAATTTCCTACTCTCACAGTAGGGCAAGTATTTTAATTCGATATTTGGAATCATATATGTTTCTTCATTTCAGATTGGACACAGTGATTTTCGTACTCCTATTCCCATTTCAATTTTTCATGTCTTTTAAAAGCAAAACATATATAGAAAAGAAAAGATATAAGAAATCAATTCAAATTTCCCCAAAATTTTCTACTTTATTTAAGCCAAAACCCTACTTCTTGAACAAAGAAAAGAGAAGATGAAAAGAATCAACCACTTATTCAAATACTACTTAAATTACCTTCGATAGTTCGAGAAGAGCGTTTTCTCGGAGATCAGGGCTGCTGAGGTCGAGAACCAACTGCTCCGCTGATATAATCTCCCGATCCTTCGTCGCCGCAGCTCCGGCGGCAGTTGGATTCGAGGCACTGGCCCCTCCAAAAGGCGCGTTCATCGATTGAGGCAAATTCATCATTTGCTTCATTGAAAATAATTTACTTCACTTCCACTTGTAATTTTCCTTTCTATAGAATTCTATTTCTCTGTTTCGGAATGAGAGAGGCGCGTGAGCGTCTGTGATCGTAACATCCACCAGAGTTTATCTGGTAGGGTAACAGCAAGGGAAATTTTCTAAAATGAGCTTTCCATGCGGTTAAACTTAGAAGGATATATATCCAAAAATATATAGGGTAAATTTCATTTTTAAGTCACTCAACTACTTCATCTTTATTTTGGCCAATAAAATTCAGTTGTCGCCACCTTAAAATAATTTAAAATTTTAGTCTTCAATATTTATATTATTATCAATTTAGCCATGATTTCATTTAAATTGTACCCAAAGGGTGAAGTGGCACCTTTTTTAAGCTGTGTTGTGATGAACTTAAGGTACGGGAACAATTTTAACCCTTAATATTTATAATTTTTGTTATTTTAACTCTCATTTTTAGAGTTCAATTTAATTTTTAATCTTTTATCAAATTACATTTTTATAACCATGCGAAAATTCCTAAAATAAAATAAAAATTATTATTTTAATTTATCAAATTTCTTTTTTATTTACAATTTAAAAATGATTATAACGTATGATCATGATTGTTAAATTGTAGTTTGACATGTCTAATAAATTCATAGATTGATGGTAGATTTTGGCTTTGACATAAATAATATCGGTCATTTTAAAATGTCGTGACGTCCTTATGTCCATAAATAATCTATTAGAATTTTAACTGCAGGAATAGCCCATTATTCGTAACGATAACTAATATTTTATAAAAATACTTTTATTTATAATATTTTATTTATTATAAATATATTTTTAATGATTTTTATTGCAAATGTATAATATTTTGATATTATGTTCTTACTAGACATTATACACTTTAATCTCAACGTTATTAATATAATGGAATCAAAATAAATATCATACCATTAATCTTATTTCCATTGTCCTATGACATGGTACTTAATCTCACTATTATACTAATTAATTTTATTATTATTATTATTATTTATTAAATAAAAGATATTGTATTTTTAAAATAAATATTATTTTCTCTTTCCCATTAAATGAGTCTCTTATTATTTTTTTTGATAAATTTTTAAAATTTGACTCATTATTATTTAAAATTTATTATTGAAAAAAAATAAAAAAAAATATTTTAAAAACCCCTAATCATGTAGTTTTTAAATATCTATTTTATAAAATTTAATTATTTAAAATATTAAAAGTAATAAAGGTCAAATTTTAAAAATTTAATTTTTTTAAAAATCAATAAGAATCAAATTTAATAAAACAGATAAAATAAAATTTAAATCTACACAAAATAAAATAATATATACAATTTTTTATCACTCAATCAATTTATAAATTTCATTATCTTTATTATTTTTAATCAGTCCTATTGCTTTCAAATTGGATTAATAATATTTTACCATCGTACATATTTGATTTACATAAGTAACAATAAAAAAGTCAAAATAAAAAAAATATTTAAAAAGGCAATAAAAGACAAGAAGCAAATGCATGTATGTGGACGCAAAGCAGGAGACTAGACCTCCTTAAATGGGCATTCCACATTGTTCTCTTCCACTTCGGCTTCGCCTGCCCTTCTCTCTCTGACACAACACTTTTTCTGCATTGAAATTCGCAATCTTTTATCGAGCAATCAAAAACCATTTTCACTCTGATTTCCTCTGTTTTTTTATCCTTTATTTCAATCCCCAGATCCTTTCCTTGACCTGAGAGTCAATTTAATCTCCTAATCCTTTGTCTCGCTATTCAAAGTTTAAAGATTTCGAGCTTTTTACCCCCTTTTTCCATGGCAGAATTGGAGGATATTAGAGCTGATATTAGGTAAAAGCTCCATTCTTTTTTTTTACTTTTCTAATAAAAAAGTTAAACCCATAAATTTAATAGATTCCTTTTTCAATATTGGAGTATTCAATTTTGTATTTCGTACGATTTGATTATGGATGTAAGAATTAAGGAAATATAATGGGGTGCATTTGTTTTGACATTAGTGTAACTTTAATTGTTTGGTGCCTTTAGACTTTAGAAGCAGGCTCTTTGATGAATAAGGAATGGGATTCTGTAATTGATATTTTACCGAGCAAACTGAAAAAATGCTCTCTCTCTTTTTCTTTTTTGGTTTGTTAACTTCATTAATGTGGATTGCATAGAAATAAAAGGGTGGGATTGAGGTTCAAATTTGGTTTATGGTTTGTCCTTTTCGTCCAATGAAAGATTTCAGTGCTGTTTGAATTGATGGGGCATGTTATGATGGTTGTTGATTTGATGGTTGACAGTTCCGATATTGAAGTGGATGACTTGAGGTGTGAAAATATAGCGGAGAAAGATGTCAGTGACGAAGAGATTGAAGCTGATGAATTGGAGAGACGAATGTGGAAAGATCGTATCAAACTCAAAAGGATTAAGGAAAGACAGAAGATAACTGCCCAACAGGCTGCGGAAAGGCAAAAGTCGAAGAAGACCTCTGATCAAGCTCAGAGGAAGAAAATGTCCCGAGCTCAAGACGGGATTCTTAAGTACATGTTGAAGCTAATGGAAGTTTGCAAAGCCCGGGGATTTGTCTATGGCATCATTCCAGAAAAGGGTAAGCCTGTAAGTGGTTCGTCAGATAATCTAAGAGCTTGGTGGAAAGAAAAGGTGAAGTTTGATAAGAATGGGCCTGCAGCCATAGCCAAGCATGAGGCGGACTGTTTAGCTATGAGTGAGCCAGGTAATGGTAGAAATGGAAATCAACATACCAGTCTCAAAGACCTTCAAGACGCTACTCTTGGATCCCTCTTGTCTTCTTTGATGCAGCACTGTGATCCCCCTCAGAGGAAGTATCCCTTAGAAAAGAGAATTCCTCCGCCTTGGTGGCCTACTGGAAATGAAGATTGGTGGGTAACACTAGGGCTACAACAGGGTCAAAGTCCTCCTTATAAGAAGCCACATGATCTTAAGAAGATGTGGAAAGTTGGAGTGTTAACAGCTGTGATAAAGCACATGTCGCCTGATACCGCCAAGATCCGGAGGCACATACGTAAGTCAAAATGTTTACAGGATAAGATGACAGCAAAGGAGAGTGCAATTTGGTTGGGGGTCTTGAGCCAAGAGGAAGCTCTGATTCGGCAACCTATAAGTGATAATGGAACATCTGGCATAACTGAAATGCCCCGAGTTGGACATGGTGATAAGAATCAACCTGCTCTCAGTAGTGACAGTGATTATGATGTTGATGATGGAGTAGGTTCAGTGTCTTCCAAAGATGAGCAGAGAAATCAACCGATTGTTGCCGAGCCTGTGGCTTATATCAGCAATGATGATTCCCATCCATTACAACACAATGAGAGAGTGGAAAAACAACCTAGGAAGAAGAGACCTCGTTTAAGATCAAGCGATGGTCATCAAGAACGCATGCCAAACCATGGTGATCAACCACCTATGCCAACCTATGGTGATCAACAAACTATGCCAACCCATGGCGATCAACTACCCATGCCAATCCATGGGGATCAACAATCTATACAAAGTGATGGTGATCAGCAACCTGTGCCTAACCATGGTGAACGTGTAAATGCCAAGTCAATAAGCACTTTGCCTGACATCAACCAAACCGATGTATCATTCATGGAATATCATATGCCTGCCACTCAGCAGGAAAATGATGCAAGTACAGCGTTGAGACATGTGGAGGAAGGTTTAGATGTTCAGCCACATCTACCTGCAAATAGATACTGCCATTATCCCGCCATTCCTTGTGCTACTGAGATTTCCACACAGAGCATGTATGTAGATGGAAGGCCCATGCTCTTTCCGTTAGTGCAGCATGCTGAGCTGCACCATGGTTCTACATGTGAGTTTTATATTCCATCGGCTGAATTTAGGCCTGGTAATGATGGTCATCAAACTCAGATGGAGATGATTGTACCAACACATATTAGGCCAGAAAATGGTGTTGATGTGTCAGCACCGGGTAGAAATGAACATGAAATTGCTGGGGGGGAATTGCATCACCTATTGCATAATGAGCAAGATCGAGCTGTTCATAATCCCTTTGCTTCTCCAACAAATGATCCGTCATTTTTTGGTGGATTTCACAGCCCCTTTGAACTCCCATTTGATGGTACAAGTTCACTAGATGAACTACTTGACGATGACTTGATACAGTACTTTGGTGCTTAGGTTGGGAAATTTGAGATTCCAGGGAATAGATTGCAAGTAAAACCTTTCCTCTTTAACTCCTGTTTCATTTATGAATGATTCATAATCTGGTCTCAAACACATTGTTTGGTGTCAGTTCTGCAGGAACTGCAAACGTATGCATTCATTACTGACTTGGACGGAGGAATTTCTCTTATTAATTTGTCTTTCCTCTACAGGTGTTAAACAATTCGAGCATTCAATGATTGTAAGTCATGTTCATCTTGTTTCAAAGAAGGAAAACAAGAATATTACTTTTTGTATCTCATTCCCAACTACCTCTGAATGGTAATTGCCATGAAAGGGTTTATGTCGATGTGTGAGTTCTAGAAAGTGTCCATACTACAAACTAGTGATATTTCTCATGTTTTCGTTGGAAAAAATAATTCATTTTATCACTTTATATATAGTTAATTATGTTTACAGCCTCAGACTTCTCAACACTTCCGCCTCCTGAACCCCCAGCATTACTCTTCTTCCCCTACTATTTCAGTTGTAGCTTTTGATTATTTGTTCTTTTGTTTCAGTATTTTTTGCATTTGTTTAGGGCTGGTTTATTACAGGATTGATGCTTTTTGAGCTTTGGATTATTGTGTAGTACATAGACGCCTTGATGTATAATGATGATATTCTACAATATCCCAATGAGCTTCATAAAGCCATGCAAGCAGGGATTATTAGGCACCTTTATGTTCGTCTTATTGCAACTGTATTAGGTCTATGAGGAAATGTTTGGAAAATTCATTCAGGGTAAAGATGATGATTATAGAATTAACAATCTGAGAGTAAACCAAAATTCATAAAACTAGCCATTGCCTGCCTGCAATTGATATAATATTACTTCACCATGCCCCTTATTATTCCATTGCACTATAAATTTATGTTTCATTTAGGTTTTGATTTTGGACCAGGGTTTATGCATTGTACTTGCTGAGCTTTTTAAAAGGTGTATAAATTTTTCTTTTTTATTTCTTCTCCCATTAATATACAAAATTAATTTTAGCAGTTTTTTAAATAATGGGTATGTGGTTGTTCCCCTCAGCCCCGGACTGGCAATTGATGTGGAAAAAGATGAGAAAGATGGAAGTTTTTTATAACAAGTAGATGATAGTGATCGGTAACAGTGATGAGTGAGGGTTTGTGATTAGAAATTTTGATCGAATTTAGAGATTAAATTAATATTTTATCTAAATTTCAAGAGTAAATTATATTGGTATGATTCTTTTGGACTTGCAAGTCAGAACAATGAATTGGTATTTCGTCTTCAAGCTATGGAGAAAGTTTCTGAATTAATGCCTTTCCTTGATAAATATGAATAACCTATCGGTGATTGTTACTGGTAAACCGTAAGAATTTAGTATGTATCTGAACTTGAGTACTCTCCGCAGAAGCATAGACAATGAGCAAGTTTTTCCCATTGGCTTGCCATGCTTATTGATGGATAATGTATTTGCATTTGGACAACACAAGTTTTAAAGATCGTGTAATTGAGGTCATGGTTATGAAGTTTGCTTAGAATTTAAAAAATTGTCAATGTTGTTGTTATGATGATGATGATGACACAATAACAAGGCTTAAATGAAGAAGGATTTCAGAGAATCAACATGTTGATTTAACCTGAAAGTTCCACTCTATCTGAACTAAAATATGAATCTCTTGAAAATCTGATTTGGCAGCACTGAATGAAGCATTAGCTGCAGAAGTTTCAGTCACACCCCCAGCAATTAAAATTTTCACCAGACATAGCAACACCAACGCTGAAAAACAGCACCAGCGGTTGCAGAACCAGCAACAAAATTGCGAGCCTACTGAAAATGAGTCCAAGTGATCATTAACCAAAGTCCACCATCAGCAGCCGAATAATCATATCAGAACATGGTTAGGATCCACTAGAAAACTTTTAATTTTACATTAATTTAAGATAGTTTGGATAAGTAAAAATAAACGTCTTAAATTATTTTCTTATTCTTTCATAATTAATTTTTATTCATCCAATTATCTTAAATATGTGTAAAATATTTTAGCTTTACATTGAGTAACTTGATCATTGTATAAGTAATAGAGATAGGTAGGATCTAGTTATGCACCGTAAAACTAAAAAAAATATACTAACTTATGATTATTGTATAAATAAAAATTAACGACTGAAATTAATAATAAAAAATAAGAATATATTCATTAAAAAAATAAATTCAATCTAAATAGCAATAAGAGGGGCCAACCAAGACCCTTGCACCACTCACGCATCAGACCCAAACCCTAAATCAAATCCAAACCAAACCCAAACTTAAATATAAAAATAAGAATGATAATAGATGATTCAATATAAAAATAAAATATAATATCTCTTAAAAGATAATTCAAATTTAAACTTTTAAAGGTTGTCTCAATGATAAATTTATGTATAATCTGATCTGGATTGATCGATTAATAGATCTAATACCAATAATTAATTTAAAAATTTTAAATTTAAAAAAATCTATATTGTGTAAATGGATCTTTAACTTTAAACCTTGTTTGATTAAAAAAATTAATTAATTAAATTAAAATAGTATTCCAGATGAATATAGAGCAGCGGGGGAGCTTAGCAAACACTATTAAGCATCATGCATGACGCCAGCTCAGTTTTATTGTTCGTATCGACCACGTAACTGCTGATACAGGTCAGCAGGTAACGTTGGAATTTTTATTTTCCTTCCTGTCAAAGTAAAAAATAGCATTTTCCCGTTAGTTCTAGGACCTTCTACATCCCCAAGTTCTTTCCAGATTCGGTCATCCTCTTTCTTCAATATAAACCAAATCCTCCCTTCGAATTTTGCATTCAACAACAACAATAGTTCTATCGTGCTCTTGAATATCCTCTTCTATCTCTTTCGATATATAAAACTCTTGTCGTCTTTTCTAGCGTTTACTTCTTTTACTCATCGTCGAAGATGCAGATCTTTGTGAAGACCCTCACCGGAAAAACAATCACCCTAGAGGTTGAAAGCTCAGACACTATAGATAATGTCAAGGCCAAGATTCAAGATAAAGAAGGCATTCCTGTGGACCAGCAGCGATTGATCTTCGCCGGGAAGCAGCTGGAAGATGGAAGGACCCTCGCCGACTATAATATCCAAAAGGAATCGACTCTTCATCTGGTCCTCCGTCTCCGAGGTGGTATGCAGATCTTCGTTAAAACCCTGACTGGCAAGACTATCACTCTTGAAGTGGAAAGCTCCGACACAATTGATAATGTCAAGGCTAAGATTCAAGACAAAGAAGGGATTCCTACGGACCAGCAGAGGTTGATTTTCGCCGGGAAGCAGCTGGAAGATGGAAGGACCCTCGCCGACTATAATATCCAGAAGGAGTCAACTCTTCATCTGGTCCTCCGTCTCCGCGGTGGCATGCAGATATTCGTCAAAACCCTAACCGGCAAGACAATCACTCTTGAAGTCGAAAGCTCCGACACCATAGATAATGTCAAAGCTAAGATTCAAGATAAAGAAGGCATCCCTCCGGATCAGCAGCGTTTGATCTTCGCCGGCAAGCAGCTGGAGGACGGCCGTACACTCGCCGATTATAACATCCAGAAGGAGTCGACTCTGCATCTGGTCCTCCGTCTCCGCGGTGGCATGCAGATATTCGTGAAAACCCTGACCGGCAAGACTATCACTCTTGAAGTCGAAAGCTCCGACACCATAGATAATGTCAAAGCTAAGATTCAAGATAAAGAAGGCATCCCTCCGGATCAGCAGCGATTGATCTTTGCCGGCAAACAACTGGAGGATGGTCGCACCTTGGCCGATTACAATATCCAAAAGGAATCGACTCTCCATCTGGTCCTCAGGCTTCGTGGCGGTATGCAGATATTTGTCAAAACCTTGACGGGAAAAACAAGTACCCTCGGGGTGGAGAGCTCGGATACGATCGACAACGTGAAGGCTAAAATTCAGGATAAAGAAGGGATCCCTCCGGACCAACAGAGGTTGATCTTCGCCGGCAAGCAGCTGGAGGACGGCAGGACACTTGCAGATTACAATATCCAGAAAGAGTCTACTCTCCACCTTGTGCTGAGGCTTCGTGGAGGGATATGATATTCTGAAATGGCCTTTAATTTTGGTGATATGATCAATGGATTCTGGTGTTTTTAATGGTAATCAAACTTGTGATTGTACGTTGGAACTTGTTATTTGAAATAAAGTCATGATAAACTAGCCCTTTTTTTCAATCTCGTCTTGGCTTTGGGAATGTTGGATCTTCCCTGCTTTTGCTTATAGTCTATGGCTTTACAGTAATCCTGCTTTGCTACGAACCCTCTTATGTAAAAATTTACCCATTTATGCACTATTGGCTTATTCGACATCTCTCCATGCTTCGAAACGACTGCTTGATGATGTCTTGGTTCTGAAATTAACGAGTCATCCAAAAGCTGATTCACTCATGGATAGCGAAGAATCGACCAATGCCGGCCATAAGCCTTTTTCTTTTTCTCTGGGGGATTCTAATATTTTGACTCCTCATTATGGAGTTCAAGCAACAGAGGAAAATGATAGAAAATGACCAACTCCCCTACCTGACTCTGATGGCGAATGATTGATAGATATGATTTTTGAATGATGAGGTTAAATATAATTTATATACGAAATTCGAATCAATTTTGATTTGATTTTCGTTGATGAGAACAAACGAGATACAGTAATTATGAGTGATTTATTTCTTTGGATTTCGATGAAAAGTCATAGTCAGTAAAAGAATGATAGTTGATCGGTGTCAATATCTTTTGTCTTCATGAGAAGATAGAAGGGATATAGTAAGAGGAGAGAGGCTTCATCATTTCTTTTAACCTTTTATCGAGAGATTTTATAGTAATCCTTAGAGTTGTCTTATGCGTAGAGTATTGTAGATTGATAGGTTAAGCTCAACTGATAATATATTTAATTTTGATAAGTTACACGACCTTATCAAGATTATGTCAAATTATCGTGATTTCTTGAATGATTTTAGGTATTTGAGGTTCTTTATCCGAAAAAAAATTCTTTTAAAACTGGATATCTTTGATTTTCAATAAAGGTCCAATAATTTCAAATAAAATAATTTTAATAAAATAAAAACTTATAAATAATAAGTGAATCAAAAAACAGAGAATGTAGTAGGTTGTTTTCAACAAAGATGCATCGTATACATGAACAGAAGAAATAATTGTTGGCTATTTGACATAATTGACACTTTTTTTTTAAATTTTCCCTTTCTGGCACCGTTTGACCAATATTTTCAGAAGTAGTACCATTTCTGTTGAGTTGGCAAAGGCGCGTCCCCGGGGACGCGCTTTACCCGTGTTTTCGCTGAGTTGGATGCCACGTGTGGAAGGCGCATCCCCGGGGACGCGCCTTTGCCAACTCAGCAGACACGTGTGGAAAGCGCATCCCCGGGGACGTGCCTTCCATTAAATGTCATAAATGCCCCCATCCGTTTTTCCTAACTACCCCTCCTCCTCCCCTATATAAACCCCCTCAACCCTCCCTCATTATTCACACCAAAATCATCTTCTCCTCTCTTATATAACTCAAATTCTCCATCTATTTGAGTTTTAAATTTGTTATTAGTGGTAAGAAATTTATTTTTATGTTAGTATTTTTTTAATAGTTATTATTTTTTATATTAATATATTTATGTAATATTATATTTTTATTAAAATAATATTTATATAATTATTATTTATTTAGAATTATTAATTTTTTTGCTAATTATATTGTTTTGTCTACAGTTATAATGGAAAACGAAATGCTGTTACGATTGGATATTGATCATATCTCCAGACATTTTAGCGATATGGTAATATTTTTTGTAATTAATGTTAATATTTAAATTGATTTTTATTTTAAAGTTATTATGAATTTATATTAATTTTTATTTTTTATAATGTATATTATTTAGGATGCTGATCGTATTTTAGAGACTTTTATTAAAAATCCACGTATACCGACACCGAAACGTATTTTGCCATATTTGGCTTCTGCCGGGTTCGGGTATATTGCAACAATTATAGGCAGTTGCAAACTCGAACATGTCCTAATTTCTGCACTGATTGAGAGGTGGAGGCCCAAGACACACACTTTTCACCTTCCATGTGGAGAGGCGACAATTACATTGGAGGATGTCTCTATGCATCTGGGGCTTCCCGTCGACAGAAATATGATGTGTGGTATGGCGGATGGTGATTGGCAATCAATGTGCATTGATTATCTTAGAGCTGCTCCGCCAGAGTTTAATGGAGGTAGAATAGCTTTATCTTGGTTGAAAGCTAATTTTGAGGTTTTAAATGAAAATGCTTCAGAGGATAAAGCAAAGGCATGTGCTCGGGCATATATTCTACGAATAATTGGAGGAATATTGATGCCCGACAAATCTCGCAACCAGGTGCATTGTATGTGGTTGCGGCATCTGATCGATTTTGATGAAGCTGGAAGATATAGTTGGGGTGCTGCAGTTTTGACATTTCTCTTTAGAGAAATGTGTCGGCCGACGAATTATAAGAAAACTGCTATCGGTGGATGTCTTCTGCTTCTACAATCATGGGTGTGGTTCCGCATGCCTTTCTTATGCCCGATCGTGAATGAACCATACGTATTCCCCTTATTGTTGAGGTAATTTTCGAACTAAATTTTGATTTAAATATTTTCAATTAAATATGGTGATATTTAGTTTATATTATATTTCATAGGTGGTCGATGAAAAGAAAGGACCATAAAAGTATACCTACTGGGTTAGAGGAAATTCGTTTACTTATTGATACGAAAGCTGGGTCTGAGGTATGTTTTTAAATTTGTTTAATTATTAATATTTTAATTTAAAATGTTAGATATAATTAGAATATTTTATTTATTTGAATTGTATATTTATATTTCAGTTTCAGTGGATACCTTATGCGAGCGATGAAGTGAAAGCTTGCATCCCACCCCACCTTAGTGGGTCATTAGAGGTATGGATACCGGTTATACCTCTTATATGTTATGCTATTATTGAGTGGCATCCAGTTGATCGCGTGCTCCGTCAGTATGGTTGTACGCAATATATTCCTGGAGCTCCTAGGAATTTAGACGACGTGCATAACATAGATAGACGAGGGAAGAAAGATGTTAACTGGGTGGTGAGACACAGAGATTGGATTGCGCTTTGGGAGAACCGATATACACTGGTGGCCCCTCGACAATATTACGCTGAAACTGGTCATATGGTTACAGATAACTATATGGACTGGTTTAATGAAAATGGGAAGCCGTTTCTACTTTCGGCGGAAGCACGAGGGGTTAACATTCCTAGGCGCCGAGAAAGACGTCAACCGTCTCAATATCTTCGTCCCCCGACGCGTGGACGGAGAGAAGGCGCTACCGGTTCTGCATCAGTCCCACCACAACATCCTTATTCGTCGATGCCGCAGGGGTACATGCCCAGCCCTCCACTTCATATGCCAAGCCCACCAGTTTATATACCATCTCCGCAGGGTTACATTCTGAGCCCGCAGGGTTACATTCCGAGCCCGCAGGGTTACATTCCTAGCCCGCCAGGTTACATGCCTAGCCCGCAGGGTTTTATACCATATGGAGGTGCATATACGACTATGTTTAATGATCCAACATATGGTTCATATGCATCTTATTTGGCTGGTGGTGGTTCTCAGACACCTCAATCTCCATCTGGATCACAGACATCCCAATGAGTTTCAAGTTACAGCAGTGAGATTCACAGCAGCGTCATCTACACCAAATGAAGAAAATGTTGCTGATGATGATAGTGAAGATGAGGAGACTGAAGAACAAGTTCCACGAAGAAATCCTCCACGAAATAGACAACCACCACCATGTGGAACTCATTCGAGATGACGACATCGGTGATCCAGTTATATTTAATGTTATTTAAATAATTATATTTCAGAATTTTATGTAATTTGGTTATGTTATTTAAATGTTTCATGGTTGTTACATACATATTTTTTAATGTTATTTTTTATTCACATTTAACATTAAATGTTTGATAAATGTTTTTAAAATACAAATTATATTATTCGAAATTTAAAATAAAAATAAAAATAATATTATTCAAATTTAAATTTAAAATATAAATTATAGTATTCGAAATTTAACATTAAATTTCAACTTAATATTCCAATTGTATTCGAAATTAAAAGTTATATTCCAATTATAGTTCACAATACTTAAATTGAAATTAAATTTATCCATACATATGATTTTATCATTAACATATATATTAAAACGTATACATTAAAATCAACTTATGTTGAGTTCATCGATTGACGGAATCGGCCAAGAGGGGGGTGAATTGGCAATTTATTCAATGTCACATTTCAATGCTCATTCCATACAATTTCAATGTCACAATCAACTTATCACTTCACATTTATTCAATTATCCATAACATTTTATCTAATTTATTCAAACTTCACATAACGTTTTAATTTAAGTTATTCTTAACTTGCTGAACTTTCAAAAGAAGTTAAATTTTGGTTATAATTTACCTGATTTACTGATATATCTAGTGTCCCCGAGGGACATGAGTGACATAATAGGGCAATGATAACATATTCTATGACAAAATAATGGAAGGCGCGCCCCCGGGAACGCGCCTTCATGTCCCCTGAGAAATAATAGGTACTGATATATCTAGTGTCCCCGAGGGACATGAGTGACATAATAGGCAATGATAACATATTCTCTGATGAAATAATGGAAGGCGCCCCCCGGGAACGCGCCTTCATGTGAATAATGAAATAATAGGTACTGATATATCTAGTGTCCCCGAGGGACATGAGTGACATAATAGGACAATGATAACATATTCTCTGACGAAATAATGGAAGGCGCCCCCCGGGGACGCGCCTTCATGTGAATAGTGAAATAATATGTACTGATATATCTAGTGTCCCCGAAGGACATGAGTGACATAATAGGGCAATGATAACATATTCTCTGATGAAATAATGGAAGGCGCGCCCCGGGAACGCGCCTTCATATGAATAGTGAAATAATAGGTACTGATATATCTAGTGTCCCCGAGGGACATGAGTGACATAATAGGGCAATGATAACATATTCTCTGACGAATAATGGAAGGCGCGCCCCGGGGGCGCCTTCATGTGAATAGTGAAATAATAGGTACTGATATATCTAGTGTCCCCGAGGGACATGAGTGACATAATAGGGCAATGATAACATATTCTCTGACGAAATAATGGAAGGCGCGCCCCCAGGAACGCGCCTTCATGTCCCCTGAGAATAATAGGTACTGATATCTAGTGTCCCCGAGGGACATGAGTGACATAATAGGGCAATGATAACATATTCTCTAATGAAATAATGGAAGGCGCGCCCCCGGCAACGCGCCTTCATGTGAATAGTGAAATAATAGGTACTGATATATCTAGTGTCCCCGAGGGACATGAGTGACATAATAGGGCAATGATAACATATTCTCTGACGAAATAATGGAAGGCGCGCCCCCGGGAACGCGCCTTCATGTGAATAATACTCCGATTATAGACACTATTATATGCAACGTATTATAAACTTTCAAAACAAACTTCAGTTCACAATCTTTCAAATTCTCAAATTCCCAAACTCTAAATTCTCAAATTCTATGAAAATGAGTCATCTTTCTGCTGTTGTTTTGTATGATGGAGAAATTAAGGAAGCTGAAGAGGGGTTGTTTTGAGTCAGATCATATCCCCTTAACCTTGAAGAGAAACATCACAATTGAGGAGTTAATCACAAAAATTTCGTTAAAGATTCGTGTAGCAGGCCAGAGAAGACTATCTTCACTTCAGTACAGATTTCCTACTAAACTTTTTCCGCTCACGTATACATCATTTCAGCTTTCAAACGATGATGATGTTTCTATGATGGTTGATGCTCATATGGGGAGTTCACAATCTCTTATTGAAATGTATGCCACTTTTATTGAGGTTCGTGCAACTCGTGGTCTCTCATATTCCTCTCACTTTGGCATTGCATATCAAACTGATCAAGTTGATAGCCCGACACAACTGATCTGTAATGATTTCACATCATTAATGGCGGATCCAACGCCATATACCATGCCATCAAGTTCAATAGGAAGGCATTCATCTGCAACTGCTTATGATCTCAACCCACGTGGCTTCACCAATAATCCATATGGCAACATCTCTTCTACTTCAAGGGGCAGACATTCATCTGCCAATGTTTTCGACTTACATATGGAAATACCAACGAGACGACAGTCTATTCACATCCCATGATACAATGGCCTCAAGTTCAAGGGGAGGACACACAAGCGGGAACTTATTTGACCTCAACATTGGATTATCGGAGGAACCCTCATCTCCACCAGAAGAACCTCTTCGGGAGCCAGGTGCAGATGGCGCTGAAACGGGATTATTCGTTGAACCTGACTCACCACAGTTTAACGTACATTCTGATGATGACGAGGATGACGTTCCGATAAATACAACACCAGCCGAACTTCCTGCACATATGTATGAGGCTGATTATGATGCAATGTATGAGCCTGAATTTCCAGATCTTCTTGATGTTGGCAACTATGGACTTCAATCATCAGTCAATGACGGTAATTTACATATTGGAATGGAGTTCGCATCGAAGGAGGAAGTAATGATGGTAATAAAGAGTTACAATATTCGTAACTCAGTTCAGTCCCGAGTTGATCGATCTAACACGGAGAAATATGTCTGCTACTGCGTCCAACGTGACAACGGATGTCAATGGATGGTCCGTGTATCAAAGAGGAAGAGGAAGAACAACTTATGGGAACTAACCAGATACAACGGTCCTCATACATGTTGTGCAACATGTATAAACCAGGATCATCCCAACTGAGACTCCAACATTATTTGTCAAGCAATCATGCCCATTGTGAAGCAAAGCTCTCATATAGCTGTTGCAGTGTTGATTTCTGCTATACAGTCACAATATGGGTACACTGTCTCATATAAAAAAGCGTGGTTGGCAAAACAGAATGCCATTTGCAAACTTCATGGCGAATGGGATTCCTCTTACAACGAGCTGCCCAGTTGGTTTCATGTTGTGCAAAGACTTAATCCCGGGACAATTGTTGAGTTCGAAACTCAACATCATTACGTGAATGATCGAATGGTTCGCGATCGCTGCCAATTTTACCGAGTCTTTTGGACTTACCCTCAGTGTATTAATGCAGTCAAGTACTGTAAACCAATTGTCCAAATTGATGGTACTTTCTTGTATGGGAAATAAAAGAAAGTTTTATTATTGGCTGTGGTCCAAGATGGAAACCGCAATATTCTTCCTGTTGCGTTTGCCCTCGTTCAAGAAGAAGACACCGAGTCTTGGGCTTTTTTCCTTAAAAATTTACGTTTACATGTTGTCACCAGGGAACGAGTATGCATTATTTCAGACCGAGGAGCCGGGATAAAAGCAGCAATGGACTCTTTGGGTACAATGTATAGACCTCCACATGTTCAACATCGTTATTGTGTCCGTCATATTGCTGCAAACTATTACGGAAAATACAAGAAGAACGATGAACGTCAGTTAGTCGTGCGGATGGGTATGTTACTTTTTCCCAATTTTTCTATTAATTTCTTATTACTTATTTATACTTCATATTAACTATTACATATTCCTAATGGCTTAGGTTACGAACTCTTACCTCAAAGGTTTGAGTCGATGCTACAAGAGCTGTTTGGCAAAAATAAGAAGGGGTGCGAGTACATTATGGACATCAGCAAAGAAATGTGGACAAATGCATATGACGGGGGGTATCGCTATGGTCATATGACAACAAACTTGGCTGAAGCAATAAATTCAACCTTAAAGGGGGCGCGTCATTTACCAGTCACGGCGTTGGTTAAAACGACTTATTTTCGTTTGGGTCAACTCTTTGCAAAGCTCGGTGGACAAGCTCTTACTTGGATGCAAAACGGACATATTTACCACCCAAGACTAATAGTTGATTTACAGAAAAAAGTGGCTGCATCAAATGGGATGTTAGTTACAAATTTTTCTCGCACCCGTGAATTGTTTCGTGTAACCGAAATGCCACGTCCCCTGCAAGGGATTGAAGCTAACTCTTTCAGAGTTAATCTGCAAGAGAGGTGGTGCGATTGTGGTTTCTTTCAAGCACTCAAATATCCATGCTCTCATGTCATTGCTGCTTGCTCACATTCGCATTTGGACTACAAAAATTATGTTGATCCCGTATACCAACTTTCACAAGTATTCAAGGTATATGAATTTGAGTTTCCGCCCATAGGAAACGAAAGAGACCCAAATGAGATTCAAACTTGGCTTACAATTGTACCAGATCCATTGCTATTGAGGGACTCAAGTCGTCCAAAATCTACTAGAATACATTGTGATATGGATATTCGGGAGAAGTCAACAGAACAAAAACGATGTGGGCATTGTAGAAACATCGGCACAATAGAAAAAAATGTCCAGCTCTGTTATCATCATATAACCGTTAACTCTTATGTATTAATATTGTATTTAAATGAATGTTTTTGTTTCTAATAATTTAATGTTATTGCATTTATATAATTTGTCAATGTATGTACACCTAAATAATTTTTTTAACTTTTAAATACATAAATATATTTAATATATTTATTTAATATAATAATTAATATTATTAGTTATAATTTTTTAAAATATAATAATTCCCCTTCTAAGTAGAGAAAAATATTAAATTAAACAAATTAAAAGTTATTAAAAAATTTATGTATACGATGACACATTTCATGTTCTAATTGGAGGATTAAATTTATTAAATTAAATTTCAATAAGACTAATTTTATAAATATGTAAGTCTTGAAGATTAAATATGTAATTATACTAATTTATTAACTTATACATCAATATTTTCGTTAAATATTGATATGAGATGACTAGATTGATAACATTTAAATAATTAACTGATAAAATTAATAGATCGATAATCAAAATCAAAAATAATAATATAACTATATGTGTAATATTATAATTTCATACATTTTTCCTATAACACACATTAACAAAATACATTTGATAATTCTTACATTATAATCGAAACATTTTACATAATATATTATTAATTTATAATAATAATAAAAATAAACTATTTATTATTAAACAAAATACGTGTCTGCTGAGTTGGCAAAGGCGCGTCCCCGGGGATGCGCCTTCCACACGTGGCATCCAACTCAGCGAAAACACGGATAAAGCGCGTCTCCGGGAACGCACCTTTGCCAACTTAGCAGAAAAGGTGTTACTTCTGGAAATATTAGTCAAACGGTGCCAGAAAGGAAAAAAAAAGGAAAAAAAAAGGTGACAGGTCAAATAACCATAATTGTTGGTGTGCTACCCCATTGATCATGAAGGGGGGCCTTTAACAATGATGAAGATTTTCATGCACGCCATGTGTTCGGGGAAAAGACTTGCATGAAGTTGGAGATACGTCGTGACAAAAAGCGATGATATTTATTCTTGTTTTTGTGGTTTAGAGTGGTCAGGTCGGTGGAGCCAAGATATTTTGGTTTGTGGGTTCATTGGGAGATTGGTACAACACGTATGGGTTGGCTTCTAACTTGATCGATTCAAACAATTAGGTTCTGGAAGTTGGACCTTTGTGATTATCACACGGGTGGATTTCCTTTCAAGATTTCCACGTCAAATCATGTTATTCTAAAATTATTGAATTGGATACCTAATTCAATCATTTAATCCAAGACTTGAGAGACAATTTGAGAATATACAAGAAAATATGACGGAAAAAAGAGTTGTTTAAGTTCATCAATGGTATTATAATATTATAAATAATTATATAAATGATACTATCTATGTATGAAAATACGCATCCTTAAATTGTAATCGAATTTTAAATGGTAAAATATTTCAGGTAACTCTTTAATGACTAATATCATCTCAATAATCTAATAATATATTTCAATGTTAATTGTTAACTCAAATTTGATATGATATATAATTTTATATATCAAATTTTAAATACATATGCACGTAGATGATTTGAGTCTAACATTAAAGAAAGACATTGCACCAGGAGACTTTGCACTCGGTGCTACAGTACACAGTTTTTATATCTACTGAGCAAAGGCGAGTTGTAACTGTATAACAGCGTCAAAGAATATGCCTTGTGGATACCATAAAGTGAAAACTCAACTCTTATTATAAATAGATTTCTAAAAATTCTTTTTGACTTTTAGAAATTTTAGCAATCACTTTATTTTCCATGTCAAAACTGAAATAAAATAAGATAAAAAAAATTAGTTAATCCTATTCCCATATGTAATGGATTTATTTTAAATAATTTATTAGTATGGATTGATTTATTATTGTAGTTGTATAGATTGATTTATTTTAAATAATTTATTAGTATGTATTGATTTATTTTAAAATATGGATTGATTTATTTTAAATAATTTATTATTGTAGTTGTATGGATTATTTAAATTTCAGTATTGTAAAACTAAAATTATTTAAATCCCAGTATTGCAAAACTCTTTTAAGTTTAAAAAATCAGTTTATTTATATTTCAGTTCATTTTAGCAGTCTGCATACGTTAAAAAACAAACAGTCTTATTCTTGCAGACTGCATACTTTTGGTCCACCTCTTCTATTGCAGATGCCTGCAGATGTGGTCCTCAGACTGCAGACCTTTTACCTCGGCAAAAACAAACACCACCTAAGAATATGCCTTGTGGATACCATAAAGTGAAAACTCAACTCTTATTATAAATAGATTTCTAAAAATTCTTTTTGACTTTTAGAAATTTTAGCAATCACTTTATTTTACATGTTGAATTGCCCGTCCAGCTTAGTTGGTAGAGCGCAAGGCTCTTAATCTAAGGGGGTGTTTGGATGGGGGAATGTGAGATTCCCATGGGAATGGAATCACATTCCCCCGTTTGGTTAGCTCAGGAATCTCATTCCCGGTAATATAAGATTATCAATAGTGGATTTTTTGGGGTATATTACCGGGAATGTCATTATCTCCCTTTCCTTATGTATTGTTGGCTTCCCGGCGTTTTGGACTAAAATGCCCTTAAGTTTTTTTTAAATATCATTTTTCTGTCATTGAATAATAAAAATTCTACGAAGGTTAAATTACAAATTTATCCTTAAACTATTTTAGATTTAAAAAAATCTATAATTAAAATTTTATATGAAGTTCAGGGGTTAAAATAAAATTTTACCCTTTCATTAAACCTTTTTATATTTTTAATTTTGTAAAAAAATTATATAAATTTTATGAATTTAAATTTTTTAAATAAAATATATTAATATTTTTCAGCTTGTTAAAAAAATAAATATATAATAAGGATAATTTGGTCAAATATACATTCCAATAATTTTTTATTCCTTTAACCAAACACGATAATCTTACATTCCTGCTAAGCCAACCAAACACAAAATACACCATTCCCAGTAATCTTATTCCCTGGTAATCTTACATTCCCACTGTAACCCCCCAGACCCAGTCTGTAAGATAGACTCAAACCTAAATGGTCACATATCCCATTCAGAGGTTTTTTTTATATAACTTATAGAACATTAAATATAATATAGAACAAAATATTAATAATACAGATATGTCCAAAACTATAGCAAATACATATCACCAAACATAACTGAAAAACATATAGAAATATATGTTCGTACAAAATAAGTAGTTGATTTCCCCTGATGTCAAATCTGCTAGTTCACGGTCTGTTGTTATCTGAAAAATGGTAAAAACTATAGAATGAGCTAAAAAGCTCAGTGTGCTCCAAACAGTGTATAAAACATACGAATAAAATATTCCAGTAAAATAAGTTATCAACATGTTTTATTTTTTAAAAAATATGAATACTACCCCCATCCATCAAGTCCAAAATGTGTAGGTTCCCCAGAACCATACACCCACCAACAAGTCTAGTAAGGCCCTGAGCACACAGCAGAGGAGCCGGTAAATAAGGTCCTGAGCACACAGCAGAGGAACCTCCAGGTATACTTCCTCCAACATTATTCCCCCCAAATAATCATATTCCGCTTATAACGGATATATATATATAAAAAATTAAAACATAATTCAGGTCAAGTACAAATCAGAGTCCATGTCAAGTATCATATAAAAATTCAGGTCAAATATCATATCAGAATCCAGGTCAAAAATCAGATAAACTATTTATTTGATAGTTTAAAACAGTAAAATAACACTGTCAGGAAACACACCTGTAACAGTCTGGGAAATCAGATAGGGAAGCCTATTATTGGGTTTGTCGATCACGTTCTGCTGCAGCGCTAGATCCTACGAATTGAAAAAATCCATATTGGAATCCTAATATAAATAATCTAAATATTATTTAAATAATATACGGAAACCTACGGGTAATTCTCGTAGTACGCGGTTCAGGCTGATCTAACGAACGAATAACACCGGACCTAATTGATCCTTGCTCAGGTGAAATACGAGTACCTTCATAAAATATTTTTATTGAATCAATCCTTGACCAAATCTCAATTAAATAATCAAAATATTAAAAAATTAAGCCTTTTGGGTTTACAAGCTCGATTCAGGAATTTCGGGTCAGAATTTGGCAAAACGGACTTCGGAATCAGATTCAGGACGTCGAAAAACATAAAGTATGACTTTCCGAAAATTTGAATTCTTGGTCAAAATCAAAGTCAACCGGTTTGACTGACGATTCGGAGACTTTCAGTTTTGAATTTTGTGAAACCGACCCCAAAAACGAATTCGAGACGCCGAAAACTGTCAGGATAGGTATTCACAGAAAAGATTAACGGTTGTTTAATAGCCGGTCAAAGTTCTGGTCAAAGGTGGTCAACAAACTATCAATCATTTTACACAAATATCACCCTATTCGAATTAATTCCCAAAACATCACCAAAATTGAATTAATTCCCAGAATATCACCAAAATCGAATTAATTTCCAGAATATCACCAAAAATCGAATTAATTCCCAGAATATCACCGGTCAACGGTCAACGGTCGGGTCAACGGTCGGGTCGGGTCAAAACCGGTCAAACACTTTGAAAAACCGGTTGAACCAGTCATTTCTGTCTTCCCCACGCGCAGTGGCGGCGCGTGGGGGCGTTTCTGGTGGCGTAAAATTCACAGAAAAATTTCTAAAAATTATTTTGAGCAATTTCGAGATACTTACAAAGATCGGTTCAAATTTTTGAACGGCAGAGAGCTCGATTTCATCAAATCGGGAACTTTGACCGCTTCACCTCCCCACGCGCCGCCGTCGACGGAGACCGAGGATGAAATCGGCGGACATGGAACGACACAAGAAACACGATGGTGCGGGAGGTGTCGTAAACAAAGCAACGATCGACGATGAATTTAGGATTTTCTAGGCGATTGAGCTAAAACAAACGTCGATGCTTTGACTTGAAATTCACGGCATTTGGTAGCATTTCGCTTCAATTAATTTAAGGGGATTGTTTCTGACTCGATAACGAACACGATGGTGCTTTCAAAATGACGATCGGAATTCGGACTGCGTCGGGATCGTCGTCGGAAGTTGGCGTAGGGGAAGGGGATTTTTGGATGTGGTTTTCTGTTTTGAAAACAGAAAACCACATATACATATATATAAACCAAAAACATACCTAACATTTAAGGGTAAATTCAGGGTTTGGTCCCTGAATTTCCTTTAACTCTAAAACAAGCTACAAGTTTTAAAAACTTCCAATTTAGTCCCCAAATTTCACCAATTCACTTAATTAACTCCTCCAAATTCAATTAATTATTATTATTATTATTTCAAATTTTCGGGTTGTTACAATTCTCCCCCTCTACAAGAAATTTCGTCCTCAAAATTTACCTTATGCAAATAGATGAGGAAATTGAACCTCCATTGACTCCAATATCTCCCAAGTAGCTTCTGAGGGGCTACGATTACTCCACTGAACCTTGACCATTGGAATACGCCTATTCCGAAGAACTCGCTCATCCCTCTCTAAAACCTGAACAGGCTCCTCCTCATACGACAAATCAGGTCTCAGCTCTACCTCATCAACCTGAATGATGTGATCTGGATCTGGACGGTATCGCCTCAACATAGACACATGAAAAACATCATGAATACGACTGAGCTGGGGAGGCAACTCAAGTTGATAAGCAACAGGTCCAACTTTCTTCAGAATACGATACAGCCCAATAAATCACGGACTCAGTTTACCCTTACGTCCAAATCTCAATACCTTATTCCATGGAGATACCTTGAGAAAAACCTGATCTCCAACTTCAAACTCGATATTCTTACGTCACTTATCTGCGTATGACTTCTGCCTATCAAATGCCTCTCTTAAGCGATCACGGAAGTCTAACAGTATCTTCAGTCTCTTGAACCAAGTCTGGACCCAAAGTTTTTCTATCATGTAACTCTGTCTAACATATAGGAGTACGACATCTACGTCCATACAGAACCTCGTACGGTGCCATGCGAATACTCGCCTGATAACTATTATTGTAAGCAAACTCAGCTAACGACAAGAAATCTTCCCAACTACCACGGAAATCAATCACACAACCTCATAACATATCCTCCAACACCTGAATTACTCGCTCAGACTGTCCATCAGTTTGAGGATGAAAAGTTGTACTGAAATTCAAACGAGTACCCAGAGCCTCGTGCAAAGCTTTCCAGAACCTGGAGGTGAATCTCGGATCTCGATCAGATATGATAGACAATGTAACACCATGAAGTCTAACGATCTCAGAAATGTACAATCTAGCCAGTTTGTCCAGAGAATAATTAACCCGAATAGGGATAAAGTGAGCTGACTTGGTGAGTCGATCAACAATCACCCAAATAGAATCCTTTTTGGAATGAGTTCGAGGAAGACCAGTAACAAAGTCCATCATAATGCGCTCCCATTTCCACTTAGGAATCTTGATTGACTGTAACAATCCAGATGGATGCTGGTGCTCAGCCTTAACCTGCTGACAAGTCAAACACCTCGCCACATAATCTGAAATATTTTTCTTCATACCAGTCCAGAAGTAGCGTTCTTTGAGATTATTGTACATTTTGTCCCCGCCAGGATGCATAGCATAAGGACTACTATGAGCCTCCTGAAGAATAATCCGTCTCAACTCATCATCTTTAGGGACACAGTAACGACCGTGAAAATACAAAATACCATCATGATCCACAGTATACTCCAAACTCGATCCCTACTTAACTAGTTCAATAATGGGAAGCAATGAGTTATCAAGGAGCTGTTTAACCTTAATCTTCTCGGCCAAAGTAGGTTTAACCTGTAACTCTGCTAACAAACTATTATCATCAAATAAGCTCAAGTTGGCAAATAAGGCTCTGAGATCTGATATCGCCTTACGACTCAAGGCATCTGCCACTACATTAGCCTTCCCTGGATGATATTCTATCTCAAAATCATAGTCCTTTAAAAGCTCCAACCAGCGACGCTGTCTCAAATTCAATTCTTTCTGAGTAAGCAGATACTTCAGACTCTTATGATCAGTATAGATATAACACTTTTCTCCGTCGAGGTAGTGTCTCCAGATGTTTAAAGCAAAAACCACAGCAGCTAATTCCAGATCGTGAGTAGGATAGTTATGCTCATGCGGCTTTAACTGACGTGCCGCATAAGCGACAACCTTCCTATCTTGCATCAAAACACATCCTAATCCAGAATGAGAAGCATCACTGTAGACAGAAAAATCTTCCCCAGATTCAGGCTGAATCAACACTGGGGCTTGAGTTAGAACAGTCTTCAATTTCTCAAAGCTAATTTGTTGGTCCTCAGACCAGACAAATGGAACATCTTTCCTCAATAGTTTCGTCATAGAAGCTGCAATAAGGGAGAACCCCTCAACAAAACGACGGTAGTAACCAGCTAAGCCCAAGAAACTACGGATCTCAGAGACGTTTCTGGGTTGCTTCTAGTTCAGAATAGCCTCCACTTTGCACGGATCCACCTGAATGCCAACAGCAAATACGATATGTCCAAGAAAAGTCTCTTCGCTGAGCCATAACTCACACTTGCTCAACTTAGCGTATAATTTATTCTCCCTTAGAGTCTGTAGAACAATCCTTAAATGCTTCCCATGTTCTGCTTCACTTCTAGAATACACCAGTATGTCATCAATGAACACAACTACAAACTGGTCCAAATAAGGTCGAAACACCCGATGCATAAGATCCATAAAAGTAGCAGGAGCATTAGTTAACCCGAATGACATCACTAAAAACTCATAGTGCCCATACCGAGAACGGAAAGCAGTCTTCGGAATATCCGAATCTTTCACTTTGAGTTGATAATAACCAGATCTTAAGTCTATCTTTGAAAAGATAGAAGCCCCTCGAAATTGGTCAAATAGATCATCAATCCTGGGCAGAGGATATTTGTTTTTAACTGTGTGTTCAGTTTCCTATAATTAATACAGAGTCTCAATGTCCCATCTTTCTTCTTGACAAAGAGAATTGGGGCTCCCCACGGTGATACACTGGTCGGATAAAATCCCCTGTCCAACAACTCCTGGAGTTGGACTTTCAGTTCCTTAAGCTCCTTTGAGGCCATACGATAAGGAGCCATTGAAACCGGGGTGGAACCAGAATAAATTTCAATCTCAAACTCGACTTCTCTATCTGGAGGTAATCCATGCAACTCCTCGGGAAAAACATCGAAAAATTCCTTGACATTTCGGATGCCTTCAATATCTGATTGAGATCTTCTGGTGTCCAAAATATAAGCAAGAAACGCCTCGGAACCCTTCCTGATCATCTTCTCCGCTACCAAGGCAGACACAACATTCGTCAGAAATCCACGTCGTTCCCCGATCATTACAATCTTTCGATTATCTGAGGTCTTCAGAACAACTCTCTTAGTCTCAAAATCAATATTTACTCTACGTTTGTCCAACCAATCTACTCCGAGAATCAAATCAAACTCTTCAAAGGGTAACTCCATCAGGTTAGCCAGAAAAATCCCCCCCTTGATCTCTATAGGGCACTCTCTAAAAATACGATCCAACACGATGGATTTGCCTAAGGGACTTTGAACTATCATTGAATGCTCAGTATTCTCAACATGAATATTTAGACCCTCAGAAACTGAATGTGATACATAGGAATTTGTAGAGCCACTATCAAACAATGCAAAGTATGGAACTAAATGAATAGTAACAGTACCTGCAGTCACATTAGGCCCATCACGATCTTGTCAAAAGTCTAGCAGTGTAAACCAATGCAGGTTGTTTGGCCTCAGATCTGATTGGACCCCTACTCTGAGATGCTCGGCCTCTGCTAGCCGATCCAGCTGCTCTCTCCTGAGTACGTCCCCGTGTTGGAGTCTGAACTGTACTATGAGAACTAGCGGGAGTACGAGTTGGTGTCTGAAATGAACGATCTCGCTCTAGACAGTCCCTCAAAAAATGGTCACCAGAACCACACTTATAACATGTGCCCAATTTTCATTATGCATTCTCCAATATGATGTTTTCCACAGTAATCACATATCTTCAAAGGTTACAACCCAGACGATCCACCATGTCTAAAAGAATATACAATTGAACAACCAGATGCAACAGATCTGACACTCGCACCGCCTCTCTGAAAGGAATCACCCCTGCCTCTCTTGCTAGGATGTGCAGAAGAATTAACAGAACCAGAAGGCCTCATGAATCGATTCTGGGCTCGATCAGTATCTATCTTCTGCTCCATACCCAATAGCTCTATTTCCTCAGCAGTCTTAGCTATCTCAACCAAGGCGTCAAAATTCCTCTCCCGATGAGTAGCGACTCAACTCCTGATTTCATACCTGAGTACATTCTCGAACCTCAAGCATCGATCTATCTCAGTGTTAACAAGTCCAGGGGCATAGCGACTCAATCGGATGAACTCAACCTCGTAGTCCATAATAGTCCTATACCCTGCTCCAGATTTGAAACTCTTGGCGTCGCTCTGCAGATATCTCTCTCCGATATAGCGACTCCGGAAGCGCATCTTGAAAAGATCCCATGTTAATTGGTTCCTTGGAATACTACTAGAAATGGATTGCCACCATCTGAAGCTTTCTTTCTTCAATATAGCTAGGGCCCCCTTTAACTTATGCTCAGGTCTGAGGTCCATCTCATCCATAATCCTCTGTGTCCTCCAGCCATACTCAGCGTCTGTCGGAGTCCACCAGTAATACCCTCGATGGCGTATTCATTCATCTCAGAATCCTCATCTTCAGTGACGGGAGTGTCTCTCACAGGAGTAAACTGATCATCATGAGAAAGAGTCGGATCTACTTGCGGAACAGGAGGATCACGTGGTGACATCGATCGTCTATCGTAACAGAAGGTCGAGAGCGACTCACCTCTACCACGTCCCGTCCTGTCCTACGACCTCTAGCAACATTCATCGTTGGATTTATAAGGCTCTATAGAAAGAATTTGAAACATATGTCAGATTAGCAAACCTAAATGGTCACATATCCATTCAGAGGTTTTTTTTTATATACTTATAGAACATTAAATATATAGAACAAATATTAATAAACATATATGTCCAAACTATAGCAAATACATATCACCAAATATAACTGAAAAAACATATAAATATGTTCGTACAAATAAGTATTGATTCCCCTGATGCCAAATATGCTAGTTCACGGTCTGTTGTTATCTGAAAAAGGGTAAAACTAAGAAGAGCTAAAAAGCTCAGTGTGCTCCAACAGTGTATAAAACATACAAATAAAATATTCCAGTAAAAGCAGTTATCAACATGTTTTATTTAAAAAAATATGAATACTACCCCCCCATCAAGTCCAAAATGTGTAGGTTCCCCAGAACCATACACCCACAAACAAGTCCAGTAAGGCCCTGAGCACACAGCAAGGAGCCTAATAAGGTCCTGAGCACTCAGCAGAGGAACCTCCAGGTATACTTCCTCCAACATTATTCCCCCCAAATAATCATATTCCGCTTATAACGGATATATATAAAAATTAAAACATAATTCAGGTCAAGTACAATCAGTCCATGTCAAGTATCATATAAAAATTCAGGTCAAATATCATATCAATCCAGGTCAAATCAGATAAACTATTTATTTGATAGTTTAAAACAGTAAAATAACACTGTCAGGAAACACACCTGTAACAGTCTGGGAAATCAGATAGGGAAGCCTATTATTGGGTTTGTCGATCACGTTCTGCTGCAGCGCTAGATCCTACGAATTGGAAAAATCCATATTGGAATCCTAATATAATAATCTAAATATTTTAAATAATACGGAAACATACGGGTAATTCTCGTAGTACGCGGTTCAGGCTGATCTAACGAACGAATAACACCGGACCTAATTGATCCTTGCTCAGGTGAAATACGAGTACCTTCATAAAATATTTTTATTGAATCAATCCTTGACCAAATCTCAATTAAATAATCAAAATATTAAAATATTAAGCCTTTTGGGTTTAGAAGCTCGATTCGGGAATTTCGGGTCATAATTTGGCAAAACGGACTTCGGAATCAGATTCAGGACGTCGAAAAACATAAAGTATGACTTTCTGAAAATTTGAATTATTGATCAAAATCAAAGTCAACCGGTTTGACTGACGATTCAGAGACTTTCGGTTTTGAATTTTGTGAAACCGACCCCAAAAACGGATTCGGGACGCCAAAAACTGTCAGGATATGTATTCTCGGAAAAATTAACGGCTGTTTAATAGCCGGTCAAAGTTCTGGTCAAAGGTGGCCAACAAACTGTCAATCATTTTACAGCACCCTATTCGAATTAATTCCCAAAATATCACCAAAATTGAATTAATTCCCAGAATATCACCAAAATCGAATTAATTCTCAGAATATCACCAAAATCGAATTAATTCCCAGAATATCACCGGTCAACGGTCGGGTCAAAACCGGTCAAACACTTTGAAAAACCGGTGGGACCGGTCATCTCACATGCCGCCTCAGCAGCGCGTGGGGGTGTTTCTGGTGGCGTAAAATTCACAGAAAAATTTCTAAAAATTATTTTGAGCGATTTCGAGATACTTACAAAGATCGGTTCAAATTTTTGAACGGCGGAGAGCTCGATTTCATCAAATCGGAAACTTTGACCGCTTCACCTCCCTACGCGCCGTCATCGACGGAGATCGAGGATGAAACCGGCGGACTCGGAACGACACAAGGAACACGATGGTGTGGGAGGTGTCGTAAACGGAGCAACGATCGGCGATGAATTTAGGATTTTCTAAGCGATTGAACTAAAAAAAATGTCGATGCTTTGACTTTAAATTCACGACATTTGACTTGAAATTCACGGCATTTGGCAGCGTTTCGCTTCAATTAATTTAAGGGGATTGTTCCTGACTCGACAACCAACACGATGGTGCTTTCAAAACGACGATCGAAATTTGGACGGTGTCAATATCATCGTCGGAAGTTAGCGTAGGATAAGGGGATTTTTGGATGTGGTTTTTTGTTTTGAAAACAGAAAACCACGTATACATACGTATAAACCAAAAACATACCTAACATTTAAGGGTAAATTCAAGGCTTGATCCCTGAATTTCCTTAACTCTAAAATAAGCTATAAGTTTTAAAAACTTTCAATTTAGTCCCCAAATTTCACCAATTCACTTAATTAACTCCTCCAAATTTAATTAATTATTATTATTATTTTTCCCCCAAATTTTCGGGTTGTTACACCCACTGGTAATCTTCTATTCCGTGAATCAAACGCACCCTTATGGTCGTGGGATCGAGTCTCATGGTTGGCAATTCATAATTGGAGGTCTTCTACGGAAGTTGCTCTCAACCTGTCGTTGGAGGCAGCCTACTACCCTACCTCCTCTTACCCCATTATATATGAGATTAGGTAAGCTAATTTTATTTTCCATGTCCAAACTAAAATAAAATAAGACACGTGGGTATAAAGACGGGTCTTTTTTCAATGTAAAAAATGATTTTGGAGATTGTATGATGTTCACTCTTGAAGTCCTATTTTTACACCGTAATGGTGTTGTTTGTTTATTTGTTTGGCTTTGGATTAATATATAATGATTCGAGACATAATTATTTTGGTAAAACATATTATATTAAAATTAATCTAAAATATATAATATTATGCTTTTCCATATAATAAGTATATAGTTTAAAAAAAAATTACGATAAATATAAAATAATATATATTTAAAGATTTCAAAGTATTTGATAATGAATGTGCATATTCCTGCATATATAAACCTCAAGAAAAAATAATAAATAATTTAATCACTAATGTGGTTTAATTCGTGCAATAAGTACATACTATTTAAATTTATTTATCATATTATATATATATATATATATTTGAGTAGTTTAATGTGATTATAAGATAATATTTATCTAATATTTTATTAGTTTATTGACATCACATACTCTATTAGTGTAATTGTTTGATACGGATATCTCTAAAAATTTTAAACTCCTTTCTATTATTGAGATTAGTTAATGAAATCATATAATATTTAAATTTAATTTAATGTATAAATTAATGAAAATATAATTTTAAGATTTAACTAAAACATTTTTTAGTTTTAAAACTGAAAATCAATTAAAAAGTATTGACTATAATATAAAGTAATATAATATAATAAAGTGAAAAAAAAATCACAACATTTTGTCGCATATATTCATAAGAAAAAGAAATCGTAGATTCTAGAAAGAAGAAAAAAAAGTGAAAGAGCATTGAATTGAACTATAAATATCTCTTCAAATATCTTCCTACCAAGTCCCAACTAATCATTAAAAAGGGCTTTCTCACCGAACTATCTTCCCCATAAGGCCATAATACCCCTCTCTGCAGCCCTCAACTGCCGTCCTCCACCCATGTACTCTCCCGCCGCCATCCAAACACCCACGCTGGACTCCGAGTCCCCGGCCCTCCTCCAATCAATCACCTCCCATGGAGGCTACGCTTTTACCCGCATGGCCACATTAGCCGCTTCTGGCGACCAACGCGCTGCTGAGGCGGCATGTGAGATGGCCTGGGAGCAGCTTCACTCTGGCCCGTGGCACTCTGTTCTCCCCGTCTGGCGTGACGCTTACTCCATTGCGTGCCTCCATGTGGCCAAGTTCCATTTCTCGAATGGCGAGTTCAGAGATGCTCTTAGGTCTTTGGACTTGGGGATCATAATGGGCGGTCCTTTGCTTAGGAAAGATTTGGACTCCGCAATTGAAGTCGTTTCGGCTGTCAAGTCCAGCCAGTATCATAACGGAGTAGCTGATGATAATAAAGGTCGGGAAAATGCAGGGTCTCGATTGCTCGTTCCTCCACGGGAATTTGATAAGTCCGAGGTAAGGCTCGTTTTTTACTGTAAAAGAAAAAACTCTCTTTCTCGTTCTTAGAAATTGGAGCTAAAAAACTCTCTTGTCCGTTCTTAGAAATCGGAGCTTGTTAAAGTCTGGCGATATTCTAGATAGAAAATTGCATTCACTATATTCTCCTTCCTTCAATTGAAAATCCAATTGTTATAATATTATATTGACTAATCAATAATTAATTCTAATGTTTACATAGTATTAAACATAGTAACAATGTTAATTGGTTATGTTTGGTGTTTATTGTAGTTTCCTTGTGGCTATTGCTTTTGATATTGAATCCAAAAGTGTGATTTGATGCATGCTAGTATATAGTTTTTGGTATAATCACCTGTATCAGATATATTTCCCTTTTGCATGATAGAATTATACTCTAATGTAGGTTATATTTTCTTTTTAATTGAATAAGTAATTTTACTATTTGTTTTTGCTTTTCATCAACTTCAGAACAAATAAAATTTCAGTAGAAAACTCAAAAACCAAATGAAGATCTAATACTTTTCCCCTCTTCTGGGAATTGTTTATAGTGTGTGTGTGTGTGTCTTATGGTCAACTCCCTTGTGGTGTGAATGTTGTAGAACATATTGTTTCATTAAATTATTGGAAGAAAAATAAAATGCTCAAATGCGGAATCCCTTTTCAGTTTCTTATGCTTATTCATGTTTAGAGGCCATCCAGTTCGTTGTACTTATACTACATAAGAGTTTTTGAATCTTTGATCTTTTCGGTTTGGTTTACGTTTTTATTTCTTTTTGTTTACCTTTTGTATGATCATCATTTTGTCTGCTTCTGTTGAAATCGGGCAATTCTTTAAGCTTTGGTTCCTTTAAAGTTACAGGACCTAAAGACCTCTAATTTCATGTTACTATTATAACTTACATTTTGGTCTTTTTTCTTTTCTGTATTTTCTTATTTGAGTTGGCGTTCTTACCCAAGGACACAAATTCAATCAGCCACGTTATATGTAGTATAGATAAATACTATTTATAACATTCCTTTTTCCTTGATTAAATATTGTTGGTTTGAATCCTGCTTCATTTATGTTTATGCCTTTAATGAGTTAAAACATTGAGGATATTATCAATAGGAATTTACTTTCCATATTTGTGGTTAATTTGGATTTGATGCTGACAGTTACAAATATCTAGATTTTTTTTGTAACTCGTTATTATACTAACTCTATTGGTTAAACTACTTGATGAGTTCCTCTGTGCTATCGGCTGAAACATTTAATTTTGAAGCAAAGAGGTAAAATTTTAAATGGCAGTAACCTTGAATGTTAAAGAAAGTCTAACTTGTGTTTAAAATGACAAGGGAAACAAGTAAAACTAAAATTCAGCATTTAAAACACGAAAATGACTAACATGTTCACTTCTTTTTTCTATTCACTTTGAAACACAGTAAATTAGCATTTTGTAACATTTAACCTTGTTATGTGCTTCAAAATAAATATAGAATGTCTAAATTGCTCACTTTTATGTAGAGAGACTGTTTTCTCCTAAACCTGTAGTATAGGAATTCACCAGGTAGCTTTAGTGATTCTATTATATATTGCAGTCTATTTCTTATTTTTATTTTGTAAAAAGTTAAGCATAACTATGATGTACAGACACATGTTCACAAGGCAAAGGGCGGAGAGAATCTTTGTAAGACACACTCACACCCGAGAATTCCAAAAGGGTATTCAACTTTTGGAAGTTATAGTTGTCTATTCTTTTAATATCTAGTATTATTCTTCAAAGTGAAAACAGGGCAGCTTGCCCATTTGTCATTTCTTTAGTTCTTATATATATCCATTACATCATTTTATCATGTTGCTAGCTCCTTTTCTTCATGATTTATTATTTTATGAATAGGATGGTTGGTATATTTCTGGTAAAGAAAAACTTGTGTGGCAGTAAGAAATCTGAATTTAATCACTGATTCTGTTTCCTTTTAATCCTATAGGTACTACAAATTTTGCCAATAAGGTCACTATCTTCCAAGATTGTGCCGAAGAGGCCCACCCTATCTCTAGAGGCATTTCTATGTGAGTATTTCCTCTTGGGTTCTCCGGTTATAATTACTGATTGCATGGCTCACTGGCCAGCCACGACAAGGTGGAATGATATGGATTACTTAAGAACGGTTGCTGGTGATCGTACTGTTCCAGTTGAGGTGATTAATCTTCCTTTTTTTCCTTTTCTTGAAAATTCAGTAGAGCTCAAATTCGTAACATATACTCTGCTATATTCTGTTTTCTTGAAATATGTTTTACCCCTAGCTACATATAGTTTTTTTAAAATAGCGTTTTATTTGATATTTTCTACATAATTTGAAGTTTAGGTGTTACTGCGGTCTAGGATTGCTCCACAGCATGATACATGTACTTAACAATATTAAGTTGCTTAACTGAGAATGTCTCTGTTACCAATCTTAACTAGTTGCTCCCAGCATTTAAGCTAATCTGGATAATCTAATGTGGTTTGCAGTTCATCTTCCTCATATACATTGTGATAATTTTAATTTGATTTTCAAGGCAATCTGTGTCGTCATATGCTCAATGAGCTATTGATAGGCTAAAGGTCGTTATGCTTTTGTTTCTTTTTTGGCCTTGTAATTAATTTACTCCATCTTTATGCACCTGCCAAGAGTCGCATAACTGAGAATTATTACTGATTGTAAGGTTACTGAATGATTGAACCGATTGTATCCCAACTGATTGTAATCATTAGTGGATGAAGCCATTATTTGCGAACGTTGAATCTAGGTATCCTTATAAACCTTGTTTCTTCATAACTTTTTCTCATGGAAGAAAAGTGTTCAAACTACATCTAGAATAGGATCTTGTCATAATAAGACAATCTAGTGGGGAATTTGGTAATGTTCACCTAACCCTTATTATGAATTACCATATGGCTTTTCGAAGGTCGTTTTTCTTATTATGTGATCACGTGTAGTTCTCAAGCAATTTTGCGGGAAAAGAATATGAGAAATGGAATCCTTTGCCAGGTCATATGATTTTTCTTAATAATCATAATGGACAAATGCTTCAGATCTTTCCTTTGGTGTATAAATCTTTCAGAGAAGGACCATTATTGTGGGTCTATTGTGAATTAATCAAGTTCTTATCATTTAAAAGCATTTGGAAGTTTCAAAATAAAAAATAATTGATGTATTAGAAACTTTTCAAAATATTCATGCTGTAGAAAATGATTGGCTAAGAAATGGTGAAAAAAGAAAAAGAAAGGGTTAACTGAAGGAACCTGGGGATTGGCTTAGATGGTTCAGCCATCCAATATTGGATTTGGGAGCCCAAAAAAATAGTTAAGAATTGTAGAACTGTTTTTTTAACTTCACTACCTAGTTATTGTCTCTAAAAGTTTCTATTACTGATGAAGTTCGTATTATTTAAGACTATAGTTCCATTTCTCTTTTCATTTATTTTTGGCAATAATAATTGCAGTGTAGATCATTACTTCGGTTTTTAACAGAAAATTGGTAAGTTGGGAATGCTTTTCAGGTTGGAAAAATTACTTATGTTCAGATTGGAAGCAAGAGCATATTACATTTTCCGAGTTTCTTGAGAGGGTTCAATCAAATGGCTGTAGAAGTAAGGTCCCCACGTATCTTGCACAGCACCAATTGTTTGATCGGTACTAATATCCTCTTTCTTATATTTTATTTTCAGATTGAAGCAAGAGCATATTACATTTTCCGAGTTTCTTGAGAGGGTTCAATCAAATGGCGATAAGTAAGGTCCCCACGTATCTTGCACAGCACCAATTGTTTGATCAGGTACTAATATCCTCTTTCTTATATTTTATTCTTTGGAGGATCTAATTTCACTCTTTGTACTTAAGTCCTGTTAATGTTATTTGTAACAAGGCAGATAAATGCTTACGGAAGGACATTTCTATTCCCGAGTATTGTTATGCTGGTGGTGGGGAGCTGAGATCTATGAATGCATGGTTTGGTCCAGCTGGGACAGTGACACCTTTGCACCATGATCCACACCATAATATACTTGCTCAGGTATTTGCGTGCCCTGATTATTCCTAACAAATGGTATGGTGAATTGTGGTTCCATGAAACTGCTCTAATTCCTCATGAGTCTTGAGATTGGGGGAACTATGAATCTACAAATTCGAGATGTGTTCTGTTTTGGAGCTTAGATCATAATAGCAGTAGCTTGTCTCATCTTTCCTATGCACCCATGTCTATAGCAGCCATTAAATTTGGATACCTAGAGCTGATTTAGATTTGTAAATGACTAATTACCATCTTACTGGATGAGTCACACAAAAGAGTTCCAGATACTTTTAGTTACCATATACTTTTAGTTACCATCTTACTCGAGGGCTCCTTAAAATGAGTTGTATTAAAGGGATTTACTCAATCATGGAAATCATCTTAATCAGGGATTTTAACTAACGTCGTTGCATATTCCTATGCTTTAGTTGTGTGCGAAATTGGATGTCCAGATTGCTAATTTAAAAGATGTGGTTTGATTTGGGTCCTTCCAGAGGCATTTTCTTGGACTTGATTTACATGAAATTTAAATGTTTTAATCTGTTTCATTTTCCCCAAGTGTTGAATCATCTCTAAGGCCACATGTCTTACAAAGGGACATCAATCATCATCTCCATTAGGAAAGTGTAATACTGTGTGTTAGGTTGGCATGTAGCATTTCTTGAGCGCGTTGCTCAAGAGTATTGCTTATTTTATAAAAGTATTTCTTCAATAGCTATACTAATTCAAACTGTTTTCTGGCATTTATCGTTACCCTTGTGCTGCATTTCCTATGTACATATAGGTTGGTGGATGGTCTACTTTAAACCTATCTGTTTGGATTTAATCTGATCGATATTCTGTTCCTTATTTTTAGGTTGTTGGTAAAAGTATGTGAGACTCTATTCTGCTTCATGCTCCGAGGAGCTTTACCCATACAGCGAAACTATGCTCCACAATTCCACCAGGTACCTGCTTGCTTGGAACCTCCTTTTGAAGAACAACTTGATATTTTAATGATAGAACTTTCCATGTAGACTTTGCAGATATGCACAAAAACACTCTCATCAGACACGAAATAACTCATTCTTGATAAAGTTGCATCCCCATCTCATCCATGTAGACTTGATACATGCATAAAACACTTTCATCTTGTCCATTGGTGTACGGAATTGATTTTCTTTCTTTCTCTCGAGAGAACCTTTTCTAACCATTATGAAAATGTTAAAGCTGTGACATCCAATGTCTTGGGACAAAAGAAGACGGTTAACTACTTATGGATTTCATCTAGAGCTCTCTGTAGAGGCCTTCTGTTTATGGAACTTCTTTGCTTGCTTCTGTCCGTCTCTTTTACCTGATTAAAAGCTTTACTGATGACACTGACAAAAGATGTATTGAATGTAGGTTGATCTTGACAACATGGATGAGGTGGAGTTTCCAAAGGTGTGTGTTAGAATTCATGGACTGCATTTTAGAGGAAGGCGAGATGCTTTATATCCCACCTAAATGGTGGCATTATGTGCGATCAATACGACGAGTTTTTCAGTCAGCTTCTGGTGGAGTAGTGATCAGGGAGCTCAATGGTGGGTTAGTATATAGTAGTGTATCATTTCTATGCTGATGCTGTAAAATGTTGGAAAAGAGTCGATAATGTGTAATATAAACCTTGGCTTGTAAAATTCAAGTAGAGTCTGAAAGAACATTATGATGATAGTGTATTCGTGCGTGTATGGAGAATTTTGTGTGCATTTTAACTCGGTCTACTCGACTGGTTTAGCAAGGATTTAAATAGAGCAACGAAAGCTACGGGATGAATGATTCTTCTTTTTAATATGGTTCGATGAGTCAAATATGATTATAAAATGTCACATCACTTATTAATATTGATGTATTCATATCAAATTAATTGTTATAAACTATAAAATAATGTTATTCGTATTATTAATTTAAGTAAAAAGAAACTTCAAAACCCTTGAATTGGTTGAAATAAGCTATCTTTGCTTATTAAGCACTGATGGATCACAAGAACAAATGTTAGAGAGAAGTGAGTAACATCAAAGATTCAATCTTTGACAACATTAATGCTAACTTCAGAGATTCAATCTTTGACAACATTAATGCTAACTTCAAAGATTCTAGAGGTGGATGAGGTTCCTGAATGCGTGGAAACATCATTAATGTCATTACTAGCATCTAGAGGATGACTATATTTTGTCGATTTCCAAAGCTTGGATAACTATGTGCATAAAGATATATTACCAATAACTGAATCCTGCCTGCTGCATCCTTGTACTGCTTTCTTTTAAGCATGATTGTTAATGCCAGCAACATTCTGGTAGATCTTTGCCAATATGCAACATACTAAAAGCAAGAATTCATCATAAGGGTATGGCTGAGAAACACAGTTTACTCGAAATTCAAGACAGTTTGAAGTAATCCAAATTGCCGATTTAAACATCCTGAACTAATTCCAGGATGCTAAGACGGCATAAGAAGATGATGACTAAGGTGGCAGATTTAAATAATGTAAAATCGACTACTAAACCAAATCCCTGGATGTCACATAACTACCAAATCAGCGACTACAGATTAAGAAGGTTGTACTCAACAATCAGTCTGATTAGATTCCCCAAAAACAGATTTCATCATCCATTGATTTTTTTCAGCAAACCACTGAAATCAGATATTTAACAGATACATATAATAAGAGAGCGATGAAGGGTTAAGCTCTCTCTCCCCTGATCCTCCTAGCAAGCTGAATATCCTTAGGCATAATGGTAACCCTTTTCGCGTGAATAGCGCAGAGATTGGTGTCTTCGAAGAGTCCGACAAGATAAGCTTCAGCTGCTTCTTGGAGTGCGGCAACGGCGCTGCTTTAGAACCTCAGATCCGTCTTGAAATCTTGAGCGATTTAAGGTGTTGCTCATGCACCGTAAACATTCTTGTTCTGTTATTTATATAAAATTTCATACAAGCGAAATAGATCGATTTTATTTTATAACTGTAAAAAAAATAAAATATTTAATAAAATAATTTAAATAAAATAATTTAAAAATCAATAATACAATATTGTTAGATTCGTAAAATATTCTAATAGTGCCTAACAAGTAATTAATTATGTAATTCATATTTGTGTAAAAATGTCAATTTTTTTCCCTACATTTTTTATTAAAGACGCTTAGAGATCCAAGAAACAATTAAATACCTTCTAAAATTCCAAATTCCTGTAAAAAAACACCATATATTAGAAAATCAGATGAGTGCTTTAGTTTATGAATTAAAAATCCCACGTCATTATTTTGACACTTTTGCCGGATAAAATATGCAAATAGCTTTTTATTATAAACAAATTTAATCCCTCTTTCTTCCCTGCAGCAAGTCAAATGTGGTGACATATGAATGAGGCCTGGACAACCACCCAAACATGGCTAGATTCACATCTAAATTTACATGTCTATATGAATGAGGACAAGCACATAAAAGACCTCCACCATTCCAACTCCCATCTAGTTTAGTTCACATGCACATGGCTGCTGCTTTTCCTTCATTCTCCACTTTCGGTTTCCTTTGTACCAAAACCCTCTCCACCTTTCTTTTCTTCAACAGCAGCAGATGCATCTTTCTCTTTCCATTTTTGTGATTCAGCAACGTCTTGGAACATTTCCATGAAGGTTTTGCAATCTAATTTTAAGAAGAAGAAATGTGTAGAATCGAAACAACATTGATTCAATTGCATTTAGCATGGTAGCCAAGTGATTTAGAGTAAAATAAACTTACTTTCCACGGATGGAAAACGAATGCAGAAAACTTCATCTTTCAATTCACCGTCTGCAAAGTCAGCTGCCTGCCATAAACACGATTTATCATTCTCAGCATGCTTCTGCACCGTCATCCTCGGCAACACTGCACTTTTTTTTTTTGGTATACATTATGAAATCCGAAAATAATAAGAGAGAAGAGCAAGGGAATTGAGGAAGAGAAGATTCAAGATACCCAGATGATCGGCGCAGATCTTGAGAGTCTTGGATTGCCTCATAACAAGACGAACTTTTCCAGTCTCTTTGTGCTTCAACAGCTTCACAGTACCAGCGCCTCTCTCTTTCCATTGATTCGTTTCTTAATGAAATCGATACAGCTTCGACTTCCTGGTAAATAAAATTATGTATATCAACATCATTCCGATCTATAGATAAATCTACGATAAACGAAACAAAAACACTGACAGATCGAGGATGGCATCTTCATTTTCCTCTTCGGTGCTGACAGCTACTTCTTCGAGCTTGACAATAGGACCACGTCAGCTCCCGTTCTTCGTCCTCAGCAGCGGAGCAACTTCAACTACTTCTTCCGACTAAATTAATAAACATCGAGAATTATTTCTTTTTTTAAAATTGAGATGAAATTAAAATAAACTTAAAATTAATTTTATTAATTGTGATGTAGTCTCCTCCCAATGAATTAATAGAAAAAATAATGTTCTTTTTGAATCGATGCATTATTTTATAATTTTTCGTAATTGAAAACTAAAAAAATCCCTTTCTATAATTGAGAATTGTTGGTTTATTTTATCCATTTTTTTAAATAATCACGGGTATCTAGATTTATTGACCGACTAATCCAGATCGGGTATTGCAGAGTCAACCCAGTTTGCTCCATTCGCAAACGTCAGTATTCGAAGCCCTGACCTTACTTAAGGTACCTAATGTCTCATCCAACTAAACCAACTATTTTGGTAATTTATTTTTTCTTTATCATAAAAAATAGAATTTTGTTAATGCTATAATAACGAAATACCATACATGCAAAAAAAAAATAGTACTTCAAAATAGCAAAACATACACACACAAAAAGGCCACTCAAGTTTTGGCCAAAAGAAGCCACTCAATGCACCAAAGCTCCTGAATGATATACACACCAAACGATGTATATGTAATCCATCTACCAACTTAGATGTCTGAACTCTGAACTATATCAACGTGTTTATTCTAGATTTTCAAGATCAAGCTGCCTAACATTATGTAATTAGGTCCGATCAACGAACTCCTTACTGGCAAAGTTTCTGCTATATACACGGTGAAGCAGGAAATGAAAAATCATACCCAGTTTTTAGGAAGTGAAAAATCATGAAACCTGAAGGACACCTCCCCGGCAGTGTCTCTCTGTAACCGGCGGTCCGGCTGCTGGTCGCTTGAGGGTATACTACCATTTGGTTCATCAGGTGGCAAAGGCAGTATTTGATTGTCGTTAGGTTGGTGTGCTAATCTAACCTCAGGGGGCAATGGTAACGCTGACGGAGAGGAAACCCACTGCCTGGCACTGCTAAAAGCTCGGGAAACCAAAGATTGATCCCACAAGAACACGTGCATTAGAATCGGCACATTGGCATGCCGGTGTAGTGAGAGCTTTTGACTTAGGGAGACGGTATCGAAACATCGAACGGCTCCAGTTGACGAAACCATCCATGGAAGAACCTTCTGGTTTGATAATCTTGAGACGACCAACATCCTGGACGCGTTCAATGCTTCTCTGTAGAGAGTGGCGAGTCCTGATCTTGTTGATGGAACGTTTTCGTCACCATCAATGACGGATGATATGTAGATGAATCCCTGTTATTGAAGAGAAAACAATATATAAGCATATGCTGTCTAATTGACAATCATGGAGAATCGGACTGCATACCTCTTCTGTGCGGCTTATGGCGAACCCGAGCTTTATGTCATCTTCTTTTAATTTGATCTCGATCGCAATTTCTTCGGCAAGAGGGGCGTACCATAGGCGAACCGCTCGAACGACTCCGAGGTCAACCCCATGGTAGTCCTCAAAACCATATAGACTTGCATTGGCTAGGTTTGATAAATCAGATAATGACCCAGCATTCACAGTAGCTGAAGCAGTTTCCCCAGAGATCTGCTCAAAAAAATAGTTCCAATAATCAGATGAACATGAACCAGTTTGCCTAATTGGTCAACCTCAGAAGCTGGTATCTTAAGAGTTCACATAAGAGAATTGCCTTGCAATTTATAGCCTGTCCTAGTCGTCGCTAGCTAACATCAGTGGTGAACAATTTCCAAATACTTCAATTGAAGATTAAGGCTTTGACATGGTACCTTAGTGAGCAAGGATTCAGTCTGGATATTCATGAAAACAATGGGGACCCCGGAGGCCTGAGATGCAATAAGCCAAGCATTTGCTCGAGCAAGGGTATCCTCCAAGTCGTTGTATCGAGAGGCCAATCGATCTGAAGCCTTTGGAAGGAGGAGAATGGAAAGAAAGCTGCTCGAGTTGGGAACATATAGAACCTCCTGCATCCTCCTCTCCCACGGATATGAGACGTATCCATCCTGAAGCCTTGACCTTTCTAGTTCACTGACCATCCTGGAGCTCCTTGAAGCTGTAAACTCGTTGTTTAACATCGGATCAGAAACTAGGGTAAGACAAAAGAAAACTGAAGGAAAAGAATCCAATTTCTATTTTCAACAAGTTATGGGGTCAGTGCAGAACATTTACTTATGAACAACTTCTATGAAGAGATTAAAGAATACCAATTACCAAGGAGCAAATGGGGTTAAAAAGAAATAATCATTAACACTCCATTCATCTATTCAAACAGACAGTCGAGTTAATTATTCTATTAAAAAGTACAAATCCAAGTCCAACAACAGATATTACTGGATAAGTAGAGAACAGTGACCTTTAAGGAGCATTAAGCAAGGACAAAGACAAAGTATGTATGCTTATTTTATGCTAATACAACTACTTCGTAGGTTACATTCATGTTAGCACACTAGGATTTCGAATGTCCTTTTCACCATTGATGAGTGATGCCGGTAGACATAAGGAATGGTAGCTAATTCAGTAAAGGGACAAAGATGTAAGTTGTTCTTACTCCATTAGACTAACTAGTAATTACTTTAGGCAACTACACCCATGTTTCACGTTTGAATCCGGTTAACATAGTTTGCGAGAATATAACATCAGCTTCAAGACATAATCCATCCTAAAGTTAACATAAACAAAAAAAAATGTTTTGAAGGCTGGTCTCTCTCTACGTCGACGGATGCAGAATTTTATGTCATGGATACAAACATAAGAAATTATATCATTAATATAAAATATAAATAAAATACTTAAACTACACGTGAATATAAAAATTCTAAAAGGTATACCTATCCCAGCACCCATCAACCCATCCTTACCTATCCACATTCTAAGAGGATTATCTTGGAAAGTTAGCCTCCCTACCAAATGCAAACAATTTATGCTTATCATGACTTCCATCATTTCAAATTATGAAATTCGTAGCCAACAAGAGATGATTTTTATTTTGATAAATTCCATCTCCCAACATGTACGTTTAAGTCCATAAATAACCATTGATCAGTGGTATACAAAACCCAAGACAGAGAGAAGACCCAATTTGTTATTAGGTGATGGGGGAGCAAGCTTTTCTCAAGCTGATATTGCTTTCTAGCCTGAATACTAGAGCCCGCCATGAAAAATTAAAAGCCAGAGTTGAAAAGTAGGTGTGCATTAATGGTTGTAATGAAGCAAAAGGCAAGAATTAGGTCCATTAACATAAAAATACATCATTCATTGAGAAAACTATGTCTTGGATGATATTGACAGATACACCACCCAAAAACATTGACTTCTAAAGATACTTTTAAGATTTTTAATATAAAATGATTTTGTAATTTTTAGATATCTAAATTTGTATTTTTATGGCATTTTAATTTAAAATATCAAGTTTTCATATCAATTGCAAACACATTTTTTACAAGCAATTTGCAAATAAAACCATTTCTAGATTTGATATATATCATGTCCCTTTAATGACAGGAAAAAACTTTGAAATAAAACTGGAGAGCATTTTATTTGTAAATATAAATAATAAATATATTAAAAGAATTTATTATTACACGTGTCTAACGCAGCATTTGCTACGGAACAGAAACACGGGAGAATCCAAGCAATAGGGTCGAAAAGTCTATAGTGCAAACAAAAAGAAAAGAAATCAACACTCGACTCGGCGGCGAAAAAAAATAGTAAGAGAACTTAACTCACCTTGCAACTCGAAGCACTCAGACTCAGTCCGATCTAAGAACCCGACAGCGTAATTTGGATCCGCTATAGACCTCAGCATGTACTGCTTTCTCCCGCCTGACTCGTTAGGCACGATACACGCTTGCAGCTGAGCGAACTCGTCGGTGCCTCGCCTGACTCGGACGAGAATCGAGGTCTCCTTGTTCTTATAGGAGCTGTGAAGGATCCTCTGGACACCGCTCCTGCCGCCTTTAAAAGGCGCCTTGTGAGTCAATCCTGAGCCGGATCCAATATGAATCTCCTCAACGATATCGCCGGTCTGGAGCATGTCTCCGGCCCATTCGTCGGCCTTCGAGCTCCCCTTCAGACACTCGATCGAGAGTACGTGCAGCGATCTAATGCTCTCTGATCGTAGAGTTCGGTCCATGGGCATTTTCCGAGTTTGGCAAAACGCTATACAATCCTTGCAAATATCTTCTCGATGATCAACATATAATATTCAAGAGGAGAAAATCAAAAAAAATAATTGAAGGAGTTTTTTCGAAGGAAAATATGGGAATATTATTGAATCAATTATAAAAGCCAGAGATGGTGCAACAATACAAGTTGAAAATTGAAAGAGAGACGAACCAATTGGCAAGAGGAAGGCAAAGTCAAGGAGAAGAAGAATATATATTATTTTGTTGAAAATAATATTAAGATACGGAATCGTAATAAACTTAATATACGAAATAGTAATTTCGAGGAATTTGTGCAATGATTTCTTTTTCTTTTTTTATAAAGGATAAGTGAACATACTTTCTTTACAATATAATTTTCTTTTTAGACTGTTTTGGTCAAGAAAATGAATTAATAAATTGAATATATACCACTATTTATATTTATAAAATATATCTAATACTATTTATTCCACAATTACATATTAACTAAATATCATGTATCAAATTGTTTTCTATAAATTAATATGATATTCATTATACTTATCCATATAATGTTTTTTTCAGGAACAAGAGGAAATGCATCTCAAGTGCACCAATTAGTAGGTATGAGAGGACTAATGTCGGAAAGCACTCTGTTCCTGGTTCTCCTATAACTGGATCCTCCAAAACCACAAGAATCCTTAGTTAGAATGGGATTCAAACTCAGCACCTTTTGAGATTTTGAGAAGAGTTCTTTAGAGATCACAATATGATGAGTTGTAAGTTGTAAGTTGTAAGTTGTAAGTTGTATTCGGGAGTTATTTCTATCGTTGACTGTATGGTATAATCATCAAGGGCTTGAGAGGAGGTTATTTATCCTGTGACAGATGTCAGCGATGATAAATTTACTTAAATAATACATATTTTAATTATATAACAAAATAACACCCTAAAATTATTTGAAAAATTTTAAAATTGTCTGACAAAAAAAACATGCCACATTGATCGCATCTTCTAAGATGTATCTTATAAGTTGTGCATTTACTTACGTGATTATACGATTGTCAAAATTTATAAAAGAAGGATCAAAATGAAAAAAACGGAGAAAAGTTAAAAATATAAATATATGTTTATGTCAAGTAATAAATTCTTTTAATTGATACATATAAATTAATGTCAAGTAATTTAATATTTAATCGATAATTTAAGTATTTAAACAAATTCTTAACCTTATTATTTTAATTGTTTCCAACCGATTTATACAAATTCTTTTATTTCTTTCGCCACAATCTTTAAACATTTTATACCATTTATACCTTTAGTTTTAGTATATCATCCATAATCTAAGTTATCCAACTTTCCAAATGAACCAAATTTCTATATTTGTATAGTTTAAATTTAAAATTTAAAATAATTTTTTTTGAAAAATCAAATAAGCCGTTGAACTTTAAAAGAACCTAATTTAACCCTTGAATTAGACTAAAAAAATCAATTTAGCCCATTTATCACATTATTTGTCATGTCACCAGTCACTGTAGACTGTCATATCGCACCTTGAAGTGACACGTCAGTACCGTAACGATCAACGATAAAAACCGTTGGTCAAAAGACCATATTATATTTATTTTCTTGAAGATCACATTTAAAAAAAAGTACGAGAGTCTTACGTATCCTTTTACATCCATTTAATGACCGAAAACAAAACTCATACATACACTTTTATTGTCCGACTCGTATTTATGTTAACACATGTTTTTAACATGTATCATAAGTATTTTTTTTGTTTTGGATAAAATCCGTATAAATCTTTTCAGAGTATATCTTGAGATTATATTTCATTTTATTCTTTACAAATACGATGTACATTTTCATTATTTTTAATTTTCTTTCGATTTTAAAGTATAATAATTGGGCTCATCAATATGATGCATTCTTCATACTGACCAGGTGTGAATGACGTCCCCGTTTTCGCACCGTCCAATTTAACAAAACTAAAAAATTGCAAACTTTACTGTCATCTCCACATTTACGATGTAAGGTATTAATATATAGGTTAAAGTATATAAATAATACATTAACTATAGTACGTTATTTTATTAAGTCTTATAATTATTAAAAGATATAAAGTGATCATTCAACTATAGGTCATTATTTTGTTGAGTCTCCTGACTATTAAAAGTTACAAAATGATCATCTGATTATTCATATGTTCCAAACTATTTATTTTTCGTTAAAAAAGATGATCATTTGAATTGGATGTTAACATACTCACTAAGATATGATAATATATGATCACATAATCACAATGTAAAGAGTACTATCGCATTGTGATTTTCAAATCCGCAACGTTAATTATCGATATAGGTAAACAGTACTATCGCAATGAGATTTTCAAATTCGCAACACGATTTTCAAATTTGCAACTTTAATTACCGATACAGGTAAACAGTACTATCGCAATATTAACAGTACTATCGCAACGCAATTTACAAATTCGCAATGCGATTTTCAAATTCGCAACGTTAATTACCGATACAGGTAAACAGTACTATCGCAATTTTAACAGTACTATCGCAATGCGATTTTCAAAGTCGCAACGCGATTTTCAAATTCGCAACGCTAATTACCGATATAGGTAAACAGTACTATCGCAATGTAAACAGTACTATCGCAATGCGATTTTCAAATTCGCAACGTTAATTACCGATATAGGTAAACAGTACTATCGCAATGTAAACAATACTATCACAATGTAAACAGTACTATCGCAATGCGATTTTCAAATTCGCAACATGATTTTCAAATTCGCAACCTTAATTACCGATATAGGTAAACAATACTATCGCAATGTTAACAGTACTATCGGAATGCGATTTTCAAATTCGCAACGCTAATTACTGATATAGGTAAACAATATTATCGCAATGTAAACAGTACTATCGCAATGTAAACAGTACTATTGCAATGCGATTTTTAAATTCGCAACTCTAATTACCGATATCTGGTAAACAGTACTATCGCAATGTAAACAGTAATATCGCAATGCGATTTTCAAATTCGCAACGCGATTTACGATATAGGTAAACAGTACTATCGCAATGTAAATAATACTATCGTAATGTAAACAACACTATCGCAATGCGATTTTCAAATTCACAACACTAATTACCGATATAGGTAAACACAACTATCGCAACGCGAATTTCCGAAACTAAGTTGCGAATTTGTGAAATTCGCGTTGCGAATTTGGAAAATCCCGTTGCGATTTACATATTCGTGTTGCGTATTTGGAAACTGTGTTGCGAAATTGGAGTTCGCGTTGCGAATTTGTTGGTCATTTTCGTAAATCCAAAAAAGTATTATTAAAATTGTATATTATAAAGTATTTTCGGTCACTGAAATTATTTTCTCGAAAGAAAATAACAAAAAAGAGAACATTGATTATTGGACTTGGTTCGGTCCAAACTGCGCGGTTGACCTGGTGACATTCAAACATCATTCCGGTTCATGCTTTATTTGGACCAGTTTTTTTTTTTCATTCTTCTCATAAGAAAAGGGGCAAACTTTCTTAGTGATGAGAAAAAAAAATAACTCATATAAGGTGTAAGGAAATTTATTTTCTTAATTAGGGTAGAACGAATAGTATACAAGGAAGATGGTCAAACAATCTAGTTTCTTTCAGGGCCGTGGCTAGGTTGTTAGAGGCACTGTATAAATTCTTGTAAAGGGACTCTTAGATCTTGAACTTATTTTTCTGAAGTGTGTGAAATAAGAGGAAACATGCGTATTTTATGTATTTTGATCAAAAAAGGAGGAAATTACATTACACTGAGCAGACCCACTTGCATTGTTTTTTCTAAAAAATTTACTTGTTAACGAGATTCAAACTTAGGATCAATAAAGTCATGGACTCAATGATCTAACCACTGCACTATACCTATTTTTATGTTTCTTAATGACAACAACTGATAGATATACTCTATTTCGAGATCCCTGTTTTTTGAGGTCATGTACCGTCACGCACTGTACACTGGCTCAACCACGCCCCTTGTTTTTTTAAAAAGATGTTTAAAAGATACGATATCTTTTGGTTAATATTTTATTAAAGTTGTTCAGACTACATACAGTTTGAAAAAAACGTTGTCTTTTAGACTTATTTCCAAAAACACCATATAATCCAACCGTTTTCTTCCGTATATTATTCATTCATCCTTGATAGAAAAATTATTTTTCTAACACCGCACAGTAACATTTTTCATTCATATTATTATCCCATCAAAATTTCCTAAGAAAAGGTCATGTTTATACAATGATTCTAATTTTGGTTCAAAGTTTTTAAAATTATAGATTATTGTTACACCGATCCAATAAACAAACATTTGATCTAAAGGAACCAACAGTTTCTACAAAAATTCAGCTTACACCTAATGATTAAATAATAAATACTCTCCAACCCTTGACAATAATGTCTCGTAAAAATCAGACGACAATATCAACAAAGGACTGAATAGATTTTGTTGTTAATTAGATTAATAATAACACTGTCACTGGGGAAACCCTTTCCTTAACGGATGTTATTTCGATAAATAATATTTTTAAGATGCTATTATCAACATCATAGTTAATACCGCAGTTAAGTTTTAACGGTGGGATCCAAATAACGAAATTAAATGTTAAATATGATTTGAGAAAATAAAATTTGAGTATCAAAATGAAGTAAAATTAATAGTTTATATACTAAACGTAATTTACCCTAATTATTATTATATAATGTCACATCATTTTTTCTATTAAGTCATCAATTAAATTTAACAGTGAGTGGTCAAAATAGAAACAAATCATAACGTTAAACATAATTTTAAAATATAATTAGGTGATCAAAATAAAAACATAAAATAAATATGTGAGTAAATAGGTAGTTTACCCAAAAATATAACTTAACTGAAAAAATTATCAAAACTAACTTCGATCAAGCAGTTCTATGCAAGAACTAGCAGTAGAAAGCCTCCTGGTTTTCGCATCAAGATATAGGAATATGGTTTTACAATATATTCTTCCAAAATTCTAAAATACAATTTATTAATATAAAATAAAAGAAGGTAAAAATTATTTATAATTTAAAATTTTATAAAAAATCTAATTTTTTAGGTTTAATAGAATAATATTTAAAGTTGAAATCAGGAATGTTATATTCTTCGTTATACTTTTAGTTGCAATAAAAAATATTACAAATATGTATAATTTTTTTTACTGTAGTCTAAATCTCTCGCAATATAATTTTTCGATTAGAACCAAAATATTATAAAATTATACAACTTTTTAAATAGAAGATAATAACGTTTTTGATTAAAAACAATCTTAAATTATCCATAAATTACTTCAGGAATACCCTGATTCTTGCTTCTCCTTTTGTACAAATGAGTATCATTTATGGCAGAGATGAGACAAAAAGGTGCGATATTTTCTTTGAATAACTATCTTCCTGCTTTGACGTTTGAAAGATGAAAAGCATTCTAGAAAATAGGCAAGCAAACGGTAATCATGCGTGAAAAGTCCGACATTAATTGATAATCATTACAGCATAAAAATCACGTGTTACTATACAGCCGAATCGATTTCTATCATAATTTCAATGGCGTTGGGTTCTAGATAAATATTATTGCTGCTGCTTGTAACCACACGAGCACCTTGCTCGATTCTCCGACAGTGTCTGAAAAATATCAAACCAAGATGAATGAAACAAAATGGAAATATCAAAGAAGGGTTTGGCTGTGTCTTAATTCAGATCTCACTATAAATAAATAAATATGATTCTATATTGAGAATTATAAAATTTTAAAATAAATTAAATTATATAAAATTTAAAAATTCTAAGATATTGTCCCTTTTCAACGCTCAATCCATTTCTGAACGTACCTCCACCTGTTTTTGGAGATCTTTTATATATTCAACAGCCAAATCCAACATGTCGGCAGTGTTCGTTTGCTTAAACATAGAAAGAAAATGTCAGTTTCCCAATAAAATAAAATAAAATAAACGGTATAATATAAAATTAGTTCTTAATGTTTATTAAAATGACTTTTTGTTTTTTTGGAACATTTAGATTCTTAATGTTTTATTTTAGGCTAAAAATGTCTCTATTGAATATTAATCGTTTGTTAATTAACAATTTACATCCACAATAAATTTTTTTGTTCTAAACTAAAATATTGGGTCAAAATGTTCTAAAAAATTAGGGTTAAAGTACTATTTAATCGAATGTTAGAATATTTTTTGACATTGCGCCGAAATAAAATCCCATGTATGCATGAATAAAAAGCTTTGTACCTTATCCATGTTTGGAACAAGGTCTTGAAGCTTCCTTATGCGTTCGCTTATTTTGGTTCTTCTTACCTGAATGGAAACAAACTTGAACTAAATATCAAAGGTTGTGTATTTTCAGGTTTCAATTGCATTATTGTATTCAGTTCAATTTTTATGTATAAATGCAATTGGAATGTGGGTAGGATATAATGTTACAAGGGTCTTAAGAAACGGTACCCTCTCAGCAATGCTTCTAGGATGAGTGGCAAACCCTCTCTTGGCCCGGATCTTGCACGGAACCGAATCCTGATGCTGCAACAGCTTCTCGATGGCAGACATATCCGGCGAACTCTTCGGTAAACTCAAATGATGAGCCAAAAGTGGCGGCGGATGGTTTCTGGCCCCCATCGTATTCTATTACAGATTAACCAAAACAACAACAAAGAGCCGTTGTTAGCTTTGAATATTTCCGATGTATGTAACAAATGCCACATTATATTAAATGTGTACTACCTGAGTTTCTGCTCCGTCGAATTCTATGCCGGAAAGCGATCGTCCGTCTTCGTTGAGTCTTGTTACGCCGGACATGTTATCGGAAACCATCATTGAGTCGTCCCAAGACGAAACAGGAAACCCCGAGGAAGGCAGCCTGCTTGCCGAAGGAAGTGCTGATTCTATGTTAATGCTATTAATGCTTCCATAATAGCCTGCAACTTTATAAGATTTTGAAGATCTCAATTCATACAATTAATCTAATAATTATATTAATCAAATTCTAAAACGAAGATCTGTATGTACTGTCATGAAACATGCAAAAAAGGAGAAAAAAGGACTTACTATTTTCAATGTTTATATTGGAGAATAGCCCTGCAGGGGAGCTGCTATGCCGAACAAGACTCGAATTATTGCAATTTCCCATCTTCGTCGAGCTCGGAATCCGGTTATCCATGGTTGAATTTGGTTGGCTTTGATAAAAATTCTGTGGAGCAGAGGAATAGTTCCCCTGCTGCTGTTGCTGAAGAATAACCCCTGTTTGATTATTCGTTTGTGTCATAGTCTGGGGCTCGATTTTTACTGTCTTTTCCCTGACGGGTGAATTCGGCATTATCGAGCCGAGATTCTGGTCGGAAACGTTCTCCTGATTATCCCCGGTTCCGCCACCAGCATCGTCGCCGCTCGATAGAAACCGGGCAATAATTCGTTCTGTTTCGGGACTCGACGGCCGGTTTAGAATCTCCTGACAGAAATCTTTGTCCAATATACTCAAAAAATATGAACTGGGTGCAGATTGGTACCTCGTCAAGCCAGAGTTCATCTGTTTTTGATGTTGTTGAGGTTGATGATAATGATTCCGGCGTTGAAGATCTGATTCCATTTCCCTTCTCCAACAGTAAAAAAGGAAAGTTTTCAATCAGATCAGTAGTTAGTATCAAAGTGCCTACAAGGATCCAATCTGTTTGTTTCCCAAGAAAGTAGCTACTGGAAAAAATATTTTCTCGGAAAACTCATCAAATTTAACAAAGTGATCACCCAGAAAACATGAGCTGCTTTCACGTGGATCTGTCTCAATAACTTCAAAGCGGGAATCCCGAGAACTTGGTTGGCCTGAAACTCGAGCACTATCAATAACAGCTCCAAAACCAGAGGAGCCTGGGAAAAAGATTCCCAAGAGTTCTTCGCCACAAAACAACACTTATAATCAAATCTGAACGAAGCCCAATTTTCTATTCTTGAAAATCAGAGCACTAAGCAGAAGAAGATAACATTAATTAGTGAAAGATGATGATAATAATAAAAATAAAAATAAAAGTGAGCTATTCAATGAAAAGAATATCCTGGATTTCAACAGCACACAAACAGAAGAAGAACAACAAAATAAATCTCCTCCCTAACCTCTATGTCTCTCCACTTTCTATTAATCTTTTTCTTTTCTCCAGTTCTCTCTTGACATATGTTTCTGGGTTCATGGATGTGTAGTGCTGTTGATTCAAATGAGTAAGCAGAAATATTAAAGAGAACTGATTCGGGTTTAGTTTAATTGATTGTGATTAAATTTTTAAATATAATATTTAATTAAAATAAAATTATAAATATTAATAAGATTTATTAACTATCTTAGTGACCAAGGATGATTATGTTATTTCACTCTGTGTGGATTTAAATCTTGACATTTACCTAAGAAACATATTACAAATATAATACTTCTTTTTTCCACTTAATAAAAAATTATAAATATATATTTTTTCTTCTTTTTTATACTGAAACTCAAATGATTATGATTATAATTTTAATTAATTATTAAATATTTTTAACAAAAATATTAATTATAAATAAAATAATTTTGTGAATACTTAATTTTTTCTTAAAAGAATTTGGTTACTAAAATTTAGTATGAGTAATTTATATAATGTTATTGTTATGAGCGTCATTACGAAAGGAGACAATAAAAATGGAACGAGGGGTGATCAAAATAGTTATTTTTAATTTTTTTTAAATAAAAATCTTTTTTATTTTATGGATAATATACTTTTTGTTCCAATAAAATTTTATAAATTCATTATTTGATATAAAATTCCACATCCTTCCCCTATAAAGACGGTAGGCTTTTAAATTTAATTAACGGGGATAACCCCAGCAGAGAGGAACATAGGTGTGCCCTATTTTAGAAGGAAACCATGATTTTTTTGTGAATAAAATAAAATATCCCACCAATAAAATAGCTTTATCATCCTTGTTGGACCCCAATTGCAATTTATATTTTTTTATACAAAATTTAAATTATCATAAATTTTTAAACTTTATTTTTTTTAAAATCGAACATTAAATTGAAAGCAATTGAATGTTTATGTGCAATTAAATCTAATATTTTTGGAATATTGCTACAACAACAAAAGAGTGTTAATTGAACTAATTTTATATATTAATTTTAAAGAGTTATCAACTTTTGAAAATATGTTTGGGCGTGGGATAAATGGTCATTTGGGAGAAGATTAATCAATTAGATCCAAACAACTGTTGAAATACCTGAATATATTATACAAAATATATTAAAGAATTAACAAAACTAAATAACAAAAAATTACAAGCGAACTCCTGTGCCGGTGAGATGTCCCCTTTAATAACACTTTGGGTAAACCACACTAGTAGCCGTTGAACTTTAAGATAATTCCACTTTTGTCACTAAATATTCAAAATTATATTACAGTCACTAGCTTTTTAATCCACTTTTATAATGATCATTTCCGTTAAGAAATATTTGAGGTGACGTGTTAAAATCTTATTTAAAAAAAAACATTAACATAGTGTTTGTAAGAAGATTGTATGGACTTTTCGCTATACCAAACAAGGACGGATCAATAAATAGATCATCATGAGAAATATAGGGATGTACATGGGATCTGAACTTGATCTGATCGAGTCGGAGTTTTTTTTAAAAAAAATCCGGGGTAAGGTAGGGTCGAGTCGGATTTTTTTAATGTGATGTTTGGTGTGATCGTGTTTGGGTTTAGGGTGAAAAATATTCGACCTGACCCGACCAAAAAAAATAATTTTATCTTATATATTTAGGAATAATTACAATAATGTCCTATATATATATATTTTTTCCAATTAAGTCATTATTTTTATTGAATACAAATAATATTTTTATTATTATTTCGGGTCGGGTCGGATCAGATCTTGGGTAAAAGATTCCTTGTTCTCGGATCAGGTCGGATGGATCAAAAATCCGACCCAACCCGACTCATGCCCATCCATAGAGAAATATCCATTGAAAAGTATTTTTCATGTTTAATAATACCATTGTTTAATAATATAATTACTATGTAAGTACAATTATATCTTAATTTTTTATGTTATATTTGATAGTATAAATTGTAATTAAAGTTTAGACATTATATATAGTTGTTTAAAAATATAATTACTACGCTAGTATAATTATATCTTAATTTATATATATTATATTTAATAGTATAAATTGAAATGACATATTTACATAAACTTAAATAAAATAATATGAATAATAAAATTGAAAATTATAATTATATAAGTGCAATTACTCGCATAATTGTACTAATTCCCACTCAAATAAAAATGAAAGAGTTTAATTAGAGATTCTCAACTATATTTAGTTCAATAAAATTTATAAATTACGATGGTTATTCAAATACATATAATTTTACGTATTATTTATAAATATTATTTTATTACAATAGGATAAAGTAAAAAATCTCTTTTCAAAAAAAAAATAGAGTCTAAACACTACAATATAATTGTTTAAAAACATAATTACTATATAAATGTAATTATATATTAATTCTTATGTTATACTTGATGATATAAATTGTAATTATATAATTATATAAATTTAAATTTTAAAATACTATTAATTAAAAAATTGAAGAATATAATTATACAAGTATATTTACTTTTATAATTACATAATTTCTCACTCCTTTAATAATTAGAGAGTTTAATTAAAAAATGTCTATTATATTTAATTTAATAAAATTTATAAATTATAATAATTGTATAAACAAACCGCGTTATGTAATTAATATCTAAAGAAAATTGTGAATAATTTCTTAAACTTCTTTCAGTTAAATAAAATCAAAATATTTGGCTTTGATCTTCAATGGGGACCACTGAAGAGCCACGCGTCCATTTATATGTCGTACATAGAGGGACTGGGGATTAGTTTATTGAAGGCCAAATACAGTATTATCCTTTGAATGAACGTTGAACGGGAGGATAATTTTGTCATTTAAGTGCTTTTGCTTGAGTACAAATACTAAATAGTATTATTTAACAAATAATGCTGAAGCTTTAGCAGAGTTATTGAATGCCAAATCCTATAAACAACATTTTCCCCAAATATTTTTTAAATAAAAGTATGATTGCAAAATAAATTAATATAAAAACTAATCTACGCCTTACATCACAACTCATATATTTTAATAGATTTGATTACATATCTTAAATATATTTTTATTTCTTAAAATAAAAAATGAAAATTAATAAGTAAACCTTCGATTTTCTGTTGTTCTGATTAATTTAATGATGAAAGTTCATCGTATCACAAAAAAAAATTATGGTTCTTAATTATCTAAATAAGTCAGTGATCCCTGGACTATAACATGCTGCTTTATTGAGTCATTCGATTATTAAAAGTTATAACATAATCCCTCGACTATATGATGCTATTTTGTTGATTGAATCTCCGTTTACATTATGTCGTCGAGCCAGTGTGTGAGACATTATGCCGTCGAGCTAGTGCTTAAAAGCAACAGTGATGTCAATATACATCATTAAAATATAATTTTATCATATCACAGTTGACATGTCAACGTTCAGCTCAGAAAAACTGTCAATTTTTTAAAAAAAAAAGAGAGATGATTTTATAACCTATGAATTGTCGGGTGACCATTATGTAACTTTTAATAGTCAATAAACTTAACAAAGGATCACTCTATAGTTGAAGGACTATTTGTGTACTTTACTCTAAATTTATATCTATAGATTTTTTTAATATAGATCTTTATTTGTGGGTTGATTAATTAAAAAAAGTCTTGTAGTGATCTAATATAAAGATGATTTTTTTAATTTAATTTATTTTTCATGTATAATATTAAAGTTATACTTTTGAACTTACTTAAGGTATGTTAACCTAATAATAAATTAAACGAACATCTATATATAATGAAGTAACGAATGCCAAATTACATTATGAAAAACATTTGATTAAATAAGTACGACGAAAAAAAAAGTCTTTGAGATTTAGAGAAAATTAATTAAAACAGTCAATAATCCCATTATTTGAAACTTATTAATAAAAAAAAATATCATTGCTTAGCTTGTTAATCTTCTCTCATAGTGACTTCAAAGCTCAATTTTGCTCAATACTCAATCTACAAAATAAAGTAAAGGTGGTGAACTTATACGAGTGGCGAGATTTAATATTATTTATTAAAGTATTTAAAATATTTAAATTTATAAGAGTCAATAATAAATTATATATATATATATATATATATTAAAGGTAAATGATAATTTTATCATTATTTCAATTTTAAATTTAATATTTTTAAAGATCATACCTACGATTCCCTTTAACGTTATGCCCCTAATTATACTCCTCAAGATGATTATTATAATCTTACGTTAAATACTACGATTTTATCAATAATTAGTTGAAGCAATGAGATAAAATATTAAATCTTTTAAGTAATGTTATTAGTTCGAATTTGTTGTCCCTTGTTCCCATATGTAATGGGGGCAAAGGGAGGTAAGATAGTAGACTGCCCCAACACCAGGTTGAGAGCAGCTTCCGTAGAAGACCTCCAAATTATGAAATGCCCTCCGTGGGACTCGATCCTACGACCTCAATGTTAAGAATGTTAGATAGTTATCTCAAACCTTGTTCTCATATGTAATGGGATAAGGGGGAGGTAAGATAGTAGGTTGCCCCCAACACTAGGTTGAGAGCAGCTTCCGAGACCTCCAAATTATGAAATGTCCTCCATGAGACTCGATCCCACGACCTCAAGGTTAAAAACCTTGTGCTCTACCAACTGAGCTGGATGGTCATCTCAATAGTTCGAATTTGAATGTTTTAAATGAAATAATTGAGTTGAAAGAATTACCCTTAATAAATCTATACAGTAATTAATTAATTAATAAATTAAATATTAATATGGTTTCAGAAAAGATTTTAGATTTCAAAATGTTAATTGAAAGTTAAATTTTGCATTGTTTTATGTGTTATTCGAGCCACTGAATGACAAACGTCATTGAGTGGAGAGGAATTTAAGCTCCAGTGAATACATTTTTCATTTTGCAGATAATGTTGCATATTCAAAGGAGACGGTCCAAGTGATGTAAAGGTAGTGACACTATTTTTTTTTCTCTTAAAAAATATAATTTTATATGTCGTCAAGCCATTTCAAGCCACGTGATAAAATATAGGTCATCAATGACTTTTCTATAATGATATTTATGATCAACTGATATTATAGGTTAATTGGGTATTAATTAAGTTAAATAATAAAAGTACTTTTAAAATTATTATTATTATTATTATTATAAGAGTATATTTTAATTATTTTTATAAATATATTATTTTTATCAAATACGTTTGTTTAATAATTGAGTGTAATCAAATATAATTAATTTTTTAAAATTGAATTTAAAATTTCACAATATATTTTTTCTTTTTAAATAGTAACTGATTATAAGATAATATTTGTTCATAATTTTTTAATCCATTAATAACGCGTATATATCTTATAGATATAACTATTCTAACATATAATCTCTAAAGATATTAATATTACATTTTATTACCGAATTCACTTAATAGACACTAGAACTGTTGTATTTTAGGTGAACATAATCATATGCTAAATTATAATCCAAACTTTGAAGGTTGAACCATCAAAGTCTCACCCAAAACAAATCAAACCAACTTCTTATTATTATTTTGTTTTTGTATTTTCCTAATTATTTGGGATATAATTCACCAAATCTTTTCGCATGTGAACCTTCCGTAGGCGATGGTTGAATAGAGAGGCTAAATTTACCAACAATTGGAATAACTTTCAGCCTCTATAAAGTTTGAGATTTTTTCTAATAAATTAGTGTAGAGTAATTAACTTTTTAATTTTCGTGAAATAAAAGATGGAATCTATAATTAAATTAATATATATATATTTTGGAACAGGTTATGATAAATATGTTTTAGAATTAAAATATAAATAAATTTTATTATTAAATATCTAACAAAATCAAATTAAGAAAATCCAAATTATTATTTTTGAATCAAATCAAATGAATAACTTGGATAAATCCAAATGCAAAGTTGTGACTAGGGAAAGTAGATTCCCTCAATGTTGGATTGCCATATCACTACTATTTATCATTATTATTCTTAGGTTGGATCAAATCCAACACTCAAAAGGAACAGATTCTCACCCAAAATGTAAATGCCACCAAATGCCCAATATTTCCACTTTTGGTATCAAATTTTTAACACGAGATTTTATGTTAAGAGGTAAATTTAAAAAATTTTAAAAGATAAAAATATATTATCAATAAAAAGTATAAAAGTACTTAAATTATACGAAAATTTAAAATTTTAAGGGACAACCACCTTCATCAGTCTCTCCTCGATCCATCCCTATCTTTAGCCCCTACTTTTTTTTGCCACCAACCCCATCTTGTTTATTGGCTCATTCCAAGCCATGAAGGAAGAGATTGCTGCTTTGGAATCAAATCACACTTGATTTATAATTACTCTGTCTTCAGGTAAAACTCCAATAGGATGCAAGTGGGTGTATAGAATAAGTACAAGACTAATGAGGATGTTGAGCGTTTTAAAACTCACCTTGTTGCTGAAGGGTTTAATAAAAAAGAAGGTGTAGGTTTTGTGGATACCTTCTCTCCGGTTGCTAAGTTAGCCACTATTCGGACTATACTTGATCTTGCTTCTATTTTTCAATGGTCTCTCTATCAAATGGATGTGTACAACTCATTTTTGCAAGGTGATTTGGTTGAACAAGTCTATATGACACTTCCTGATGAATTTTACAACCAGGGAAAGTCTAAGGTTTGTAGGCTGCACAAATCCCTTTATGGGTTGAAAAAAACTTCTAGGCAGTGAAACTTGAAGCTAACAGAAGCATTGCATACAGTTGGTTACAAGCAAAGCAAGCATGATTACTCTATGTTCACAAAACAACAAGGGAGTGGTATATTGATTTTGCTTGTTTATGTTGATGATTTGTTAATTACTGGTAGCAATGAAGCAATGATTGAGAAGCTTAAGCATATTTTAAACAGTAACTTTAAAATGAAGGACCTTGGAGAATTAAAATATTTTCTAGGGTTGGAGGTTATAAGGTCAAAAGAAGGTATTGTGTTGAACCAACGAAAATATGCATTAAAATTAATTGTAGAAACTGGGACAGGGGAGCCAAACCAGTTATGAGTCCATTAGAGCAAAACAAGAAACTCACCACTGTTGAATATGATGGAGCATATTGTAAAGATGAGCAGTTGTTACAAGAGAAGTCTGTTTTTTAGAGGCTCATAGGCAGATTGATATATCTTACCCACACAAGGCCGAATATTGCTTATGCAGGACATTTCTTATGTCGGTTTATGCGCCAACCAAAACAATCTCACCTTGAAGTTACATTGAGGGTAGTGAGATATATTAAGAAAAATCATGGCCAAGGGATTTTATTGAGTGCAACAAGTGAATGCAAACTGTTTGCTTATTGTGATTCTGACTAGGCATCTTGTCCAATGACTAAAAAATCTATAACATATTTTTGCATAAAGTTTGGAATGTCTTTGATCTCTTGGAATTCTAAGAAACAAAGTACAGTTGCAAAATCCTCTGCTGAAGTATAGTGTAGAAGCATGGCAGGAGCAACTGCTGAAATAATATGGTTGAGCGGTTTGTTAGCATAATTAGGATTGAAGAATATGAAACCAGCTAAGCTAATTTGTGACAGCAAGGCATCTTTGCAAATAGCAACAAATCCGGTTTTCCATGATAGAATTAAACACATTGAAATTGATTGTCATTTTGTTAGAAAAAAAATCAAAAAAGGTCTAATACAAACTGAACACATCAGAACATGGGAGCAGCAAGCAGACTTGATGACCAAAGCTTTGGGCGTGCATCAACATGAATATCTGGTTTTCAAGTTGAGGTTCAAAGACATCTTTCAACCACCAACTTGAGGAGGAGTGTAAAAAAGTGTTAGTTAGCTTTGCTTAGCTGTACAATTTATTGTTTGTTAGTTTGTTCGCATATAAGAAGGATTCTTGATGTAATGTAATTGTTGAAATGAATGAAATAATTCTACCCAAATATCAGCCTTTATTTTTTAACAGATCTGGGATGATAAACTGAATTATATATTCAGATATTAAAAGTACTATTTAACATATATTTAAATACATATTCTTACAAATTTTTATCTAAATTTTTATGATTTGTGCGGTCGTAAATTTAAATAGTTGAATCAAACTCTAAATTATAATAGGAAGAATATGTATACTTTTTTGGGATTTAAACTTTTACCCTCCAAATTTATACTCCTTTGTTCCATGATGTGGACAGTTCCTTAGGGCTCATGTTGCCAACATTGTGCTGGAATTTGGTTGCTCAACAAAAGCAGTGAGATTGAGAATTGAGAATACCATATATTTTGGGCAATTTTTCCAACTTGGATCAATGACCTTTCTTGTCAGCATTGTGTCACTCCCACTTCAATAATACATTTAGAGGTCATAATGTGAATCCTTTTGTGGGGCTTTGCCCTTTCTCTAAGGCCTTCTTCCCTTTTATCAACCAAATATCAAAGATTTCATCATTTGTTCAACCTCTTAGACCACAATTGGAATAAAGAATTCCTTCATTCTTTGACGTCCAATTCATTAGTAAGACAATCAACTGAATGTAAATGAATGAAAAACACTATTGCACATCATGAGAGTTGCAATGGACTCCACTGCGATGGCTGCCGCTGAGACCGAGGCAACATAAAGATGAATCTTATTGTCTGCTTGTAGTATTGACGTGTTGTTCCGTCCCCATACTTGTTAGACTACATTATGGTTGAATGTTGAAGTAAATGGTGTAAGATTCATCTCTGAAGCTCTGCAGTGGTGCCATAAGGAAATTCCTCCTTTGTCCTTTTGCAACGAAGCTGATCGGATGGTATTCGCTTATTCCGCTGTCCATTACAAAGCTGATTGCCTGCTTGAATCCGGCCTCGGAGGATGCTGAATTGCAGCTGAGCTTCATGCTAAGACTGGAACTATAGTTTACACCACTATATACGTAGCACCCCTTTTTGCTTACAGATTCCAAGGACACGCTATTATCTTTTCCATCCAATCCGGGAACTAAACGGAAACTAGAAGTTGCATCGTCGTTAGGAGAACCGGTAACTGCAAGGTTGTTTTCCGTTCCTTGATGCACTATAACCATTCCTGGTAAGTCAAATGGCTCAAGCTTGACAGTTTTACCAATGGCTTCTCCAATGGTTGAAATTTTTTCCGGTGCATCATCAAAGCTGAACCTGAATGTGGCATGCACAGCAGCATCGGTACCAGCTTCAGGGAACTTCTCCATTTGGATTGATTGGTCTGAGTTTGTTAACACAAAAGTCGTGTCGCTCGAGTTTTGGGAAAAAGTAACAAGATAATTGTTATATGCAGCAGGAACCGGACTTATCCAGTCGGTAAATGAAACCGTTGAACCAGTTTTAATGTCCCAGTCACCGCTGCTATAACCGCTAAGCAAGTAAGGACCATAGAGTATTGCCTGAACAGAACCGTATTCAGGACGATCATCTGAAACATTATTTAAAGAAGTTAAAATTTTGCAGATTATAAAACCAATTACAGATTACAGGGAACTCAGGAATTTATCATACAAATATGATACCTTTAATTCGTTCGGTTCTCAGACTAATTGGCAACTGAATGGTTAATTTATCTCCAGCACTCCATTTTACTGGTAAGAAGGCACCTGAAACGATGCAATTCGTATTACTTCTCTTTGTTCATATAAAATAGAAAGAGAACACACAAAAAGCATCGACATATTAAAGGAATCAACAATGTTCATAGTAAAGAAGAGTAGAAAACTATAACCATGTTTCATACCTGGTGCTGGTATGGCTAGATTCTGATCATTTAATGTTGCCTTGGCCCCTTTCAAATGAGTCCAGATTGGTATCCTTAAATTCAAGGTAGACGATTTCCCTGCTCCCTACATAAATAAGATTCCAAATGATCGATAGTATGCTTACTTTACATATTATAAGTAATCAAGTATGCGCACGCTTGCATGGAGTCGAGCATATGTATATATCTGTGTATGTGTATGGATGGATGGATGTAAATACGCATATGTATACATCTGTGTGTGCGTGTGTGTGTATATATATGCAATGAAGCGCTGCTTGAACCATAAAATAAATTAGTTGCTTTATACCTCTTTAGAAGAAGTCAATGTGACGCAGACGTAAGGATCCCAAGAAACAACTGGATCAACTTTCTGGTTGAGCACGAAATTTCCGGATTTCCAATCAAGAGTACTTGACACATACTGGATGATGTAAAGACTAGGAAAACCCCCTTCCTCTTTGAAATATATAGAATCGCCTAACTTGGAAAATGATTCAATTCCTGCAAATATGGAAAAAAAAACTATCAATGATGTGAAGAACTGGAGATATCATTGATATATTAATGGTGTTCGGAGAAAATTTTATCACACTTCATTCGTCGTGAAGGAAGTAGTTAAATTATGTGAAATGAGCTCCAACCTGTGCCATAGCAGCACCAAAAAGAATCAAATGGTGTTCCCCACTTGTGGTAGCTTAAAGCCTTAGAGACCCCGCGACCTTGGGGTAGCATGTAAATCATCACTCCGGGCTCTGTTCCCCTTTGGATACCTAGTACACCATTTGTGAGGGCACGCTCGTAGTAATCTGCATATGCCACTTCTTTGGTCCATCTAAGCAGGTGGCGAGAGACCAAAAACGCAACAAAAACATGTGGTTCATTTCAAATAGGAAGAAAGGAATATCGATGCTGTACGATTGATAGATATGAGTCACTTCTCATTAGTTAAATAGAAGTCAGGTCATAAGAGGATATCGGCGAAGGACCTTCAAGGATTAAAGAGTGATGGGCATACCTTCAGCATGTTATAAGTGGTACAAGACTCTTCATTCTCTGTCTGTAACGTGTTTGCCAATCGTTTTGGGTCAGACCTTCTCGTAGGTAAATGCAACAAACCACAAGAGGGTAGAGCCAGCACAAACAAACGAAGGTAATTAATTTAACTCCAGACAATTGCTTTAAACCATTCATCGGGAAAGCACATTGAAACTAAGTAGATGAAAAAGATTATTTGATATGAAACAGCAACTTAAATCTGTAAAATGAGAAAGTTAGTACCAGAACTCGCTGACAGACGTTCCTCCTGTCGCATAGCTATGAGAAGAATTAACAACGTCCATAAAGAAAGTTGCTATAGTCTGGCATCAAAAAGGACAAAAAAATGCAATTAAATGTTTACTGAAGCATCGATAACCACCATAATTTAATAAAGAATCCCTAAACTATGGAAAAAGAAATCCCAACAGCACCTCAAATGCTATGGTTGTAGAATAAACAGTACAGTACCTCAAAGGGAATAAATGCATATCAAGATATTTACCTTGTAAAGTGGATCCCCCATCACTTCATACCGCATTTGAGCTCCAATTACAATCGGAATATGTGTATTAGCGTGGAAGCCTGATATATCATCAGCCTAGAATAGAAAAAGAAAGAAATTTTCAAAGGATCAGGAATTAATGTACGTAGTATCATGTATAATAAATTGTCTAATTAGCTTCTTTCAGCCTTTTCTCGTAAGCTCATCCTTGAAATCTAGGTTTCATCACAATTATTTTTTTTAAAGTTGGAGAAAACAAGTGTACTTTGTCCAAGGTGCAGAAAATTTCATCTAACACATCAAAAACTGAAGCACCATGGCATTGTCGAGTTCCCAATGGTTTAGATATGAATTACAGAACATCATAATTTGTTTGGGCCAAATAATCTGGTTGCATACATACAAAACCAGCAGACTGATATAAAAATCAAGAGGTTTTAGATGAGTCGGGAAAGTTACCTGAACTGCAAGCAATCCTAGAAAACAAGGTTTGTCAAAAAGGTGAGCCAACAACAAATGCTGTGGATCTCCCTGCCCAAAGTAAAATGAAAAACTCATCAAATAGAATTCATCATTATTGAAGAACTCATCAGCTACGTCGGGAATGAGAGTGCTAAGAATGCCGACAAGTCTGAATGCAAGATGTCAAAATTTACAGCCTAGAAAAAAATCTTCATTCAGCAATTTTTCTCCTCGTGAATAATTTCTGAGGGTTTGCACAGAGCATAATAGACCCTCATGGAAATTCCTATCAAGTTCACAAACCTTAAAACCTAGAAGGATGGCATTGAACATCAGTCATATTAAGCAAATTTTATGCAATGACGGTGCTACTTTTTTTAAAGTTGTGTATTTTCTTTATAATTGATTATCAACTCCTAAGCATGGATTAGTTTGATATACATGCCATGAACATTCGAAGCATGCTTCTCATAAGGCATTTGCAAAAGAACATCACTTAAAAGCATATAACGATATGCACAACTAAATTTATACTTCCTGAAAATTGTACTCAATGGAAGTTCAAATGTATTACAATCTGGCTATGCCGGAAAGCAGTCAAATCAACCAAGCAGATTGACAATTTAAAACCATGTCGATGAAGTAAAGAACTCAGGTAGAAGCTAAAGGAATTATAAGAAACAGTTTACCCACCGTTATGGTAAACAACCTATAGAGGACATCATTCATGCCACCAGTTTCTTCATTAAGTGACAGCCAATGTCTCTCCACACTGTGCTTTGTTATCACATTCTGAACACGGTTATAAAAGTATTTGACCATCCATTTTGTCATATCTAAAGATTCAGCATTATCAGCAAATGTATATTGATCCAAGAGACCTGCCAAGATCTGTGAAACCGACCCAGGTTCGGAGTTATTATGTATCTCCTTAAAACATAACCCCATAAGTATATTTCAAAACCATTGAAAATAGAATTCACCTTGTGAATGGTGTAGTATGGGGCCCAGACAGGTTTTATTGCTTCGAAACGATCGAAAAGTTCAGACGGAAATGCCGAAAGATATCCCGTCCCCATTTTCTTCTGACAGGCAGATAAGGCAGAAACGACTTTCGACATCTTCGCTTTGAGAGTGTCATTGTGAGTGCTAGCCCACATCTGTGCTGTTGCACTCAAGTAATGGCCTTCAACATTCAAAAGACAATTTAAGCATTAGAAATTTACAATCAACATGAAATAAACTTAAAAAAGTTGCAATAAAACTCGAGAACCGAACTCGCTTCAAGCACATTATAACAACAACAATACTTAATAGAATCCATCTTCATCCATTCATTAGGCTTCTAAAGGTTCTAAAGTTAACTCCATCTAAAAGAGCAAAAAGTAACTAAAATTCATAATAACAATAATCTGACAATAGTTTACATTAACAGGCAGTATAATTAAGAAAGCTGAATAGCAAAGAAATCAAACTAAAGCTATGATTACCTACAAAATGACCCCGGAGTGCAACATCCGGGGCCTCCCACCCTCCGTATGGCTTCCCAGGAGTTGGTAAACCTACAGTTTTCCTAAAACTCCATACCAAATTATCCACATCAAGCATCAACAAGTACTCTAAGTGTTGCGGAAGACGGTTATCGGATAGAGCAAAATCGCAACTGATAATTTGAGAAAATAAAAATGAAGATAAAAGAGACACAAAATTTACGTGGAAAACCCCTAAAATATTTAGGGTAAAAACCACGGGCAACGGTAGAAGAATTTCACTATGAGAAAATAGGAATTACAACCTCTCTCGATCTACCAAGGAGAAAACAATGATAATTCTCTCTAGATAAAAAGGAGAAAACAACTCTCAAGAAACTCTATAAAATCTCTCTAGTATTGGAAGAAAGCTAGAATGCTTTGGGATGATTTTGAAGCTAAATGAGCTAGGGTATTTATAGTTGAAACTTAAGGACTAATTTGTTAATATCCTAAATTACAATGACTAAAATTTAGGATTTTACCTTTTTTTTTTCAACAAAAACAGCACCTTTCGGTGCTCCCCTTTGACAAAGCCATGTGCACCCATGTGCACCGTTTTTTTCAACAATCTCCCACTTGAAGATTTGATTGGAACAATCATATCTTCACACCATTCTTTCTACCTTGTACCTTTATGTTGCTTACGTCTCTGACAGGCCACAAGAGGATCGACACCAAGTAAATTTATCAGCGTTGATCGCCTTCGTCATGAAATCTGCTATATTGTCTTTGGTATGGATCTTCTGCATATCTACCGTCCTTTCTTCCACCTTTTCACGAATGAAATGGTACTGAACTCGTATGTGTTTTGTCCTTGAATGAAATGCTGGATTCCTTGCTAGATGCAAGGCACTTTGACTGTCGCAAAACAGAGAGACATACTCTTGATTGTGCCCAAGTTCCTCCAATAGCATCTTCAACCAAATTGCTTCTTTACTGGCTTGTGTAGTTGCTACATATTCTGCTTCTGTTGTGGATGTAGCCACAACTGACTGCAATTTTGAAACCCAGCTTACAGCTCCACCAGCAACTTTGAACACATATCCTGTAGTAGATTTGCTTTTATCCAAATCCCCTGCATAGTCAGAATCTACATACCCATTGATTAGTAAGTTTGATCCTCCGTAACATAATGCAACATTTGAGGTCCCTTTAATGTATCTCAGGATCCTCTTTACTGTATTCCAATGCTCTTTGCCTGGATTCGCCATGTATCGACTAACCACTCTCACTGCTTGTGCAATGTCTGGTCTTGTGCATATCATAGCGAACATTAAACTTCCCACTGCTGATGCATACGGTACTCGAGACATCTCCATTCTCTCTTCTTCACTGCTAGGACTCATACTGGAGGATAATTTGAAGTTAATAGGAAGAGGGGTAGAAATTGGCTTACAATCTTGCATGTTGAATCGTGACAAGATCTTCTTCAAGTAATTCTTTTGTGAAAGCCAAATCTTCCTATTACTTCTGTCTCGGTGAATTTGCATCCCTAGAATCTTGTTTGCTGATCTCAAGTCCTTCATTTCAAATTCCCTAGCCAGTTGTGCCTTCAATTCTTCAATATGATCTTTGTTGGGTCCTGCAACCAACATGTCATCCACATACAACAACAATATAACAAAATCGTTATCACTAGACCTCTTAAAATAAGCACAAGGGTCTGCATTAAGTCTGTTGTATTCAAGACACATAATGAAGGAATCAAATCTCTTATACCAACACTTCGGCGCCTGCTTTAGACCGTACAGAGATTTGTTCAACCTGCAAACCAAGTTCTTCTTTTCTTTTTCTTCAAAACCTTCAGGCTGGAGCATTTAAATCTCTTCTTCAAGATTTCCATGAAGAAAAGTTGTTTTAACATCTAGTTGCTCTAGATGTAAGTTCAATGTAGCACACATTGCCAAAACTACTCGAACTGTTGTTAGTCGAACCACAGGAGAAAATATTTCATTGAAATCAATACCTTCTTTTTGAGCATATCCTTTGACCACCAGTCTTATACGATACCTCTCAACTTGATCGTCACCATTTCGCTTGATTTTGAAGATCCATTTGTTACCAATTGGCTTCCTTCCTTGTGGTAGTGGCACAAGGTCCCATGTATTATTTTTATGAAGGGCTTCGATTTCTTCTTGCATCGCCATCATCCACAGTGAAGCATCTGAGCTGTTTATTGCCTCCTGGTATGTTGATGGCTCACCGTCCTCTGTTAAAAGGCATTATGCAATATTACCTTCTATAACATAATCTGAGTGCCAATTGGGACACCTTCTCATACGATCTGATTGACGAGTTGTTGGAGCTTCAGAACTCTCTGGTTCTTGTTCATCATGTGCTGGTTCTGCTTCAGAAGAGTCTCCTTGTTCAACATCCTTTTCCACATGTATCTGTGTAGTCTCTGACTTTTCAGTGCTATCATTGTCTTCTTTTCTTTGTAGTTTATCTTCTACAAAGATAACATCTCTGCTGATGATCACTTTGCGGGCAGTGGGATCCCACAAGCGATACCCATTGACTCCATCAGCATACCCCAAAAATTTATATTTCCTGGATTTTGGATCCAGCTTTGAGATTTCTTGGGAGTTGTACATCACGTACACAATACTTCCAAATACATGGAGGTTTAAATAATCATCTGGTTTACCAGTCCACGTCTCCATTGGTGTCTTCAGCTCTATTGCAGTTGATGGAGCTCGATTCACCAAATAACAGGCGGTATTGACTGCTTCTGCCCAGAATGATTTTTCTAGGCCTGCATCCCTCAACATTGCTCGTGTTCTTTCTAACAAGGTTCTGTTCATCCGCTCTGCCACTCCATTTTGTTGAGGAGTGTTCGCCACTGTGAACTGTTATTTGATGCCTCATCTCTTGCAAAAGTCATCAAATTCTTCGCTTGTGTATTCTCCTCCATTATATGTTCTGAAACACTTGATCTTATTTCCAGAATCAAGTTCCACCCGCACTTTGAAGTTTTTGAAAGTTGCAAACACATCTGACTTCTTCTTAATAGGGTACACCCAACATCTCCTGGAGTAGTCGTCAATAAATGAGACAAAGTATTTTGCTCCTCCTAGGGATGTGACCGGTGCTTGCCATACGTCAGAGTGAACCAATTCTAGAACACTTTTGCCTCTAGAATTTGATGTGTTGAATTTCAACCGGTGTTGCTTACTTGTTATACAATGCTCACACAAAGGAAGTGATACCTTTGTTAAGCTGGGAAGTGGCTTTTGCTCCACAAGGACTTTCATTCCTTGTTCTGACATGTGTCTAAGTTTCTTATGCCATAGCATTGCAGAATCTAAACTACATGAGGCAACAGAGGCTTCTGCTTCTAGCAAAGTCTCTCCCTTCAGCATGTACAAGTTTGCAGCTATCTTTTGGCCTTTCAGCACCATAAGCGCTCCACGGAACACCTTCATGATTCCTTTCTGTGTTTCAATCTTGCTTGCATTATTATCCAACAATCCGTAGGATAATAAATTTTTCTTCAGGCCTTTCACGTGCCGCACATCTCGAACAACTTTAATTGTTCAATCATACATCTTTAATTTGATGGTTCCCACTCCAACGATATCTAAGGCATGATCATTGCAACTATAGACAGATCCTCCTGAGACAGGTTCATAATGATGGAACCATTCTCTTCTTGAGGTCATGTGATATGTTGCTCCTGAATCAATGAGCCATATATCTGCAAATCTTTTTCTGCCTTCCACGGTAGTTGACGCTTCACAGCATAGAGCATCTCCATCATCTGAAGTGTTTGCGGTATTGCCTTGTGGATTGGAGTTTTTATTGAGACTCCAACAATCCTTCTTCATGTGACCCTTCTTTCCACAGTGGTAGCACTTTAAATTCTTTTTGCTTCTGGACTTCGATCTACTATGTTTGTGACTGCTACTTTGGCCACGTTCTGTTGATCTCCCTCTCGTCGTTGTCAACGCTTCTGCTTGTTACAGATTTACTTGTCTGTCTTCCTTGTTCTTGCGTCGATTTTCTTCTTGTAGAACAGCAGCTGCAACGTCATCGAAGACTAGACTGGTGACATTACTATTTGTCAAGTTGATGATGAGTTGATCATACGAATCCGGTAGACTTTGAAGTAGAAGTTCAGCACGTTCTTGTTCTCCTATTTTACAGCTTAAGGATGTAAGCTGAGAAAATAAGGTGTTCAGTGTATTTAAGTGCTCTGTCACTGAAGTAGATTCTGGCATACGGAGAGTGTACAATTTCCTTTTAAGGAAAATTTTATTGTGCAACGATGTGGCCTCGTACAATTTGGTGAGATGATCCCATATCTCCTTAGTTGTCTTCTTCTCCTCGATACTTAACAATACTTCATCTGCTAATGCTAGATAAAAGTTTGCCATAGCATTTCCGTCCATCTCGTTCCATTTGTTGTCATCTGCGAAATCCACCGGCCTTTCATTGATAGCCGCTAGACACCCGTCTTTCCTCAGGATGGCCTTCATCTTCAATTTCCACAGTGAAAAATTTCTCCCATTGAATTTTTCAATATCAAATTTCGTTGTCATAGCTTCTATTACGGATAGCTCCCACTATTTCACTATCGTGAATAGTTCTCTGGAACCTTCAAAGAATGGGTAATACCTTCTTACTTTCTTATGTTGGAGGATCCACCTTTTGGTGGCAACCACAAAGACAATAAGCAGATATTACACACTCTAATCTAGCTCGGATACCAATTGTTGCGGAAGACGGCTATCGGATAGAGTAAAATCGCAACTGATAATTTGAGAAAATAAAAATGAAGATAAAAGAGACAAAATTTACGTGGAAAACCCCTAAAATATTTAGGGTAAAAACCACGGGCAACGGTAGAAGAATTTCACTATGAGAAAATAAGAATTACAACCTCTATCGATCTACCAAGAAGAAAACAATGATAATTCTCTCTAGATAAAAAGGAGAAAACAACTCTCAAGAAACTCTATAAAATCTTTCTAGTATTGGAAGAAAGCTAGAATGCTTTGGGATGATTTTGAAACTAAATGAGTTAGGATATTTATAGTTAAAACTTAAGGACTAATTTGTTAATATCTTAAATTACAATAACTAAAATTTAGGATTTTACATTTTTTTTCTCAACAAAAACAGCACCTTTCGGTGTTCCCCTTTGACAAAGCCATGTGCACCCATGTACACCGTTTTTTTCAACACTAAGTTCGTTTCTTGTGCTCGCCAGTGAATCGAATTCGAATCCAATCTAACATCATGGAGTGAAACCTCTTTCAAAGAATCTGCAGCCAAGTTGAAACGACCAGGGTGCTTAATTTTCTGATACATCATTGACCAGCTCAATTCATCTTCTTCTCTCAAAATCTTCCTCGGTAGCAAATCAGACCAAGCAGAGTCATCGGTTGGGATTAAATGGTAATGAGAAAACATCTCCTGTCTCCATGTTTCGTTATTGGATTTCAACAATTCATAACGAAAACTATGTGATGACAGCTGAGTCGGAGTGTTTGTACACTCTTTACTCACAACACTATCACGTAGTAAAAAAACACCAATGGCTAGAAACAGAACAAATCCCTTCATTTTTTCTTAGAATCAGAAGTGAAAATTCTCAAACTTTAAGGAAAAGCAATGATGATTATCCAAAACCCAGAAAGCAAAACCTTATAGAATTGGATATTCCCCCCACAAAGCAAAAAAAAATCCAACTTTATCAACAAAAAAACCCAGAAAGCTAAAAAGAATTCAGTGAAGGACAATAGTAGAAAAAGGAGCAAAGACAAAAACTTGAATAATACTATTTCATGTAATAGTTTAAAGGATAAAGCAACACGTGACTCTCAATTCCCTGTATTTATACAAAAAACCCAAACAATCAAACGAAAAATAAAAGAACCATCTCGTGAAAGATAAGAAATTCCTTTTGTCTTTGCACAGTACATCACATAGAAAAAAAAAAGATTTATACACTTAGAAAACAAAGAAATTTACTAGGGGAAGAAGAGACAGAAAAGAATCACGGATACTGAATCATTTTTCAAGGGGTTTGGTTTGGAATTGGGTATGTTGTTGACTGAGACACAGAGAGGGAGGGAGTGGATACATGTATTTGCAGTGAAAGGGAATTCATAAAGCAAGGTGAAAGAAATATGTTATTTAAAGTGAAAGTCTACCTTTTATTTCAACTTACTCAGCTGTTATTTATGATATTTCAGTTAGGCTATGCCCATGTAGGCTAATTTTATTTAATAACTAGGGATGGGCATTGGACCTGGACACGAATTGATCGAGTCGGTTTTTTTTATTTCGGGTTTGAGTAAGATTTTTTTTAAATATGATGTTCGGGTTGGATTCGGGTTTAGAGTAAAAATATCAGATCTGATTTGACCCCAAAAATATATATAATTTTATCTTATATATTTAAGAATAATTATAATAATACCCCTCTATATATAATTTTTTCAATTAAATCACTGTTTTTATTTAATAAAAATAATATTTTTTATTATTTCAGGTATGATGGAGTTTCTAAGTTATATGTGGGGTCGGGTTCAGGTCGGGTCTCGGGTGGAAGATATTTTGTTCTCGGGTCGGGTCGGGTAGACCAAAAACCCGACCTGACCCATGCCCATCCCTATTAATAACACACTAAAAATTAATGAGGGTAAACTACACTCATGACCACTTAATTATAGATAAATTTCATTTTTACCATCAATTTTTAAATTTTATTAATAGGTCATTTAACTATTTAAATTTGTTTAAAAAATTATTTACGTGATGTCAATCAAACCAAAGATCCTAATTTTAATCCACTCTAACATTATGTTATGTGTTGTACCATATTATATATATATATATATATATATATATATATATATTATACTGTAGCTAATGTTTTTCTTTTTTGATAAATATAGGGTGAATAAAGGCAATATAAACATCTTTAATTTTTTGACAATCATCATTCATATCTCTGACATATACAATACTCAAATTTGAGTTCTCAAAGGATAATAAATCTCTAAACCACTAAGACGGTTTAATTTGTGTCATATAATAGTTAATGTTAGAAAAAAAAATGACCATGAAGAGATTTAAACCTAAAGCTAAATAAAGGATTAGGGAGCATACAACCATCACATGTCTTATTTTTATTATTTTTAATCTAATTTAAAAACATTTAATAACTACTACATCCCATTTGTAGTTTTTCACCCACGATGTTTGTTGCTATTTTATCCTTACAAGATTGGACTTACAAATTTGATCCACACTAATTTATCTAATTCAAATGACTTGTTTGTCAACTTTAACTGTGATCCGTGAAAATTTATGCGGGTGACACGAATTTTTTTATTAATATTAATTATAATGTAGTATTTATTTTAAAATTTTCTTAATTTTTAATAATGTACATATACTTTGCAGGCATTAATGTTCGAACGTAAAATCTCTAAGAACAACAGTATTTTCTTTTACTATTGAGATAACTCAATAAATTCGGTGACACGAAATTAAGATATATATCATCCATTAATTTTGATTAGTGTTGGAGCAAGCAAATAACATAAAATTGGGTGGTTCAACGTGTTTGTATTGTAATGAAGCAAATTAAGATGAGTTTTGACTATGTATTAGGTTTTTAACTGAAGTAAAACTCTTAAAGCAAATTTAAAGGTGCATAATTGATGATTGAAGTTCAAAACCTTATCCCTTAACTTTTGTAAATGGTCACTTACTAATTTGATGGAAGAGCCTTGGTTCTCTTAGGTCCCATTTTTTTTAATTAATCATTGGTATCTAATCTATTGACCGACTAATACAGATCGAGTAATGCAGAGACGAGAGCGACCCTCCCAACCCAGTTTGCTCCATTCGCAAACGCCAGAATTCGAACCCCTGACCTTGCTTAAAAGACCTAGTATCTCATCCCACTAGACCAATTGATTATTGGTTCTTAGGTCCGATTTTTAGTATTGTTTTCGAAGTATTTTTTGGTTTATAAATACCTTTTTTAGAGTAAAAAGTAATTAATGTTAAAAAGTATATTTAAAAAAATATTTTTAACTCAATATTAGGAATTAAAAATTTTAGGGTATGTTTGTTTGCCATAAAATAAATTATGGAATTAGTTTTCTCCGAAATCTCGTGTTTGTTTCATGTAATTCGTTTTTCGGAAAATGTTTTCCAGTGTTTGAATGGAGGAAAACTAATTGATCAACGTAATTCATTTTCCTGGTCAACGAAATTTCTTTTATGTTTTCTGGAAAATTACTTACGCTCTGATTTTCTGTAAGTCATTTTTTAAATTTTCACTTCAAATAATAAATACTCAAAATAATTTTATTTTATTAATTTAATATTAATAAAATATTTTAATATCATTTTCATCAAAATATTAAATATTAAAATATTTAAAATATATTTATTAATATTTATAATAATATAATATTATATTTTTAATATTATAATAAAATAATCAATTATATTATAAAAATATAATATAAGATATTATATTTTTTATTTTAATAAATATATAATAAATTTTGTATATATTTAATAATGAATAATATTATTTATATATTTAATATTAATATAATAATCTAATAATATTTTAATAAATATATTTAAAATATACTAATTAATATTTTTAAAATATAATATAACACTGTTACTTTAATAAATAATTAATATAATTTATAATATTTTTATTTCACTAAAATATACCAATATTAATATTTTTATTAATAAAATTATAAAAATAATATTTAATAATAAATAAATTATTTTAATATTTTAAAATAATAATATTAAAATTTTATGATAAATAATATAATTTATTGTATTTAATATTTGTAATAAATAATTTTTAAAAAACTCATCAACTAGTGAAAAAATGTTTAAATAACATCTTCCAAACATCATAAAACGTTTTCCAGATGTTTTTCAAAAAAAAATATAATTCATTTTACGGAAAACATTTTCCAGAAATGTAATTCATTTTCCTGAATTCAAATTTCATTAATTCATTTTCCAGTAATTCATTTTCTAGAAAACAAATTACAGCCAAACAAACATACCCTTACTTTTTCACGTTTGAGAAGTAATTTTAGAGTCAAAACTATAATCTTCTGACGAACCAAAAACAAAGGGATAAATTGTTGAAAACTATTCATTTAATTGAATTATCAACAGTATTTTGTAGGTAAGAAATGGACATCATTGGAAAAGGATGTGAACATCAAATGAAGAGTGACCTACTAAGTTTATATTTCCATTTTTATTTTCATTGTAGAAGCAACGTGTTACTTGTACCCTCAAGTCATCTTCCCAAACAATTTTTAAAATATCTTCTACCCTTTCATTTATTAGTAGCTTCCATTTTCTTCATTTAATTACGGGGAAAAGTATACAAATGGTCTCTCGATTATAGAGTGGAGTTTTGTTGAGTCCACTGACTATAAGACTATGTTTTGTCGAGTTTTCCAGACTATTAAAAGTAACAAAATAATCGACCGACTATTCATACGTTTCAAAATCATCATTTTCTGTCAAAGAATTGATGTCCGTTTAAGATGGACGTTAACATCCTGACTGAGATGTGAAAAATATATATTATAATGATGTATATTGACACCACCATTGCTTTCAAGCACTGACTCGTCAACATATTGTTTCAAACACTAGCTCGACGACATATTGTAAACAGAGATTCGATCCACAAAATACATCTAAAATGATTATAAGATCAGATTTTATCGTATTCTAGTCAACATATTGATGCTCATCTCAAACGACCGGCAATTTTTTAACGAAAAAGAACGAGTTTAGAATATATGAATATTCAGATGACCATTTTGTAACTTTTAATAGTCGGAGGATACAATAAAGTAACATCCTATAGTCGGAAGACCACTTGTAACTTTTAATAGTAAGAGGATTTAACATAGTAATGATGTATAATCGAGTGACCATTTGTGTACTTTATCCTGAATTATTTTAGAGATATTAGACAAGTAAATAGTAGAATAAACTTTTATATTTTTTCATTGGAAATTTATAATTACTATTTTCTTAATAGTAAGTGTTATTTATAAAATTTGAATCCAAACACAATTATCACATTAATGTTGATTGAAAATAACAACTCTCAGCTCATCCTTCCTCCAACAAAGCTATTGCAGATATTAATTTGGGTTATGAACAAGAGAGTTGGGGAGAAGCCTGAGGAGTCTCAGGGAAGATGAAGGGATCCATCTTTGAGGTGAATTGCAATTTAAACCGGGCTATTTTAATCTATATCTTGCAACTCTGCTGTAATTAGAGTAATATTTTTTATTTAATTAATTTGTAATTTTTTTTTTCAACTTCCACTGAATATTTTATCCGTTAGATGATTAGAAATTAAATCAATATCCATGTTCATAAGAAGGGAAAGTCTGGTATCTTTTACAACACGTATATAACAGGTGGTTGAAAGAAATTTGTTTGTTTATACTCCAGGGATGGGTATGAGACTTAATCCTTGTTTTTTATTTTGTCAGATTTTGACAAAATTTTCATTTTGTAGTTATTCTAATGACATGATGTTATGAGAGTTTAAAATTGGTTTAGATTAATAATAACTTTACATAATTTGTAATTTACAGTTTAACGAAAAGGAAGAAGAGTATAAATATAATTCCCAGATGGGTTAAAAATTTCCAGAAGGGGCCGAATCGTAGTTGCTAAAGCCATGGAGTGAAATCCATGAAATTTCTTCTTCCTGTATTTCTTCGTCTTCTTTCATGTTTCTTTTGGTACTACCAGCTTTATTCCACTAATCTCCGCCATTTCCACGTTGTTTTATCTACAATGTATCTCACTTCGGCGTTAGAACTCCGTAAAAGACACGATCCGTATCAGCTGCGATGAAGGTGGCGGTAATGGTAACTGTTGCTTTGACGACGGAGCCTTCATTCTCTCGAAATATTCCCTTATATCTATTTCTTCTTCCGTCACCTTCCCTGTCAAGTCACAATCGTCTCTCGACGGAATATACGGAGGTCGTAACAACGCTGTTAACAGGTCCCAGTTCAACCCTTTAAAGAACGCGTGCTCCTTGATTTCCGACGCGCCTCCGTGATATCCGAGTCTCTTTTTCGGATCCTTCTTTAATAACTGCCCGATCAAATCCGTCAAAGCGTTCCGTTCTCCCATGAAATCCGGTTCCTTGGTCAGGATTTTCCGGAACGTCTCTTTCCGGTTTTCTCCTTTAAACGGCGTCGTACCGTAGAGCATCTCGTAGCATAGAATCCCGAGAGCCCACCAATCGACGGCGAATTCGTGTCCGTGTCCGCGTAATACTTCCGGCGACACGTATTCCTCTGTGCCCACGAAGGAGTTCGAACGTTCCTCGTCTGCGAAACTCAGTTTCCGTCGACTCTCTGGGGTGACTCGTGCCGATTTCGCTCTACTCAAAGCTCTTTCGATTCTGATATCGGGTACGACGGTGATGCATCCTATGAAATTTAACCGATGAAACAAACTCCGTTCCTTTTTCTCCTCCGTTAAAGATTCCGACAATTGTCTCTTCTTTAAATTACGTGAAAGGTCAAAATCCGTTAGCATCGCGTGACCCGATTGTTGAATGAGAATGTTCTCCGGCTTGAGGTCACGATAAACGATGCCGAGGGAATGCAAATGCTCGAGAGCACAGAGAATCTCTGCCAGGTAAAACCGGATAACGACGGGGGAGAAAACCCGGTCGATTTGACGGTACCGGAGGATGTGGAGGTCGGAGCCAGGGCAATAAGGGATGGCCCAAGCGAGAAGCTCGGCGGTCTGAAGGTGACCCAAAAGACGAGGGAGAAATGGGTGTTGAGAGTCAGGGTCCGCGGCGGAAAGCTTCTCCAACACCGCAATCTCCAAACGGGCACGACGATCGACGTCGTGTTTGGATCGCTGAACAACTTTGAGAGCAAATGGAGAACGCGCGGTAGGATCGGTGGCGGTGTCGTGGACGAGAAAGACGGTGCCCATTGCTCCGTTGCCTAGAACTTTGGTGGCTTTAAGGTTGTCTAAATTTAGCTCCCGTGAAAATGGCGGTACAGATGAAGGTTCATTCTCCATTTCAGGGAGAGAAAGAGCGAAGAAGACAAAGGTAAAAAAAAGGCTTTCTTGCTAGAGTTTTTGAAGCTTGTTTGTGGTTTTGATTATATTATATATTAATACTTTTTTTTCCTTATTTCTAAATTTCATGTCGGATTATGTGTAAATATAACTGTTTGATGAGTGAAATGAGCTGTTAAAGTCCAAATTAAGAAAAGGAATTGAAGGTGGAAACAATGACACCTCAACTAATTCTAACAACGCATTGGAATGATGTTATGTTGGTTAAATAAAATTTGCGTTTGCTCCTGTGTGGTAAGCCAAGAGTTGAATTTATTTTGTTTGAGTTTGGTTAGGTAAGTCAAGGTGTTAGAATAACTGGATAAAGTTTGAGATTATTTGACATATATTATATTGTAGTTTATACAGATCCGGTAAATTCGATTCAATAATTTTGATCGAATTAATTTGTTCGTGGTTTGTTTTCATCTTATTTCTTTATCATTAAAACCGCTCAATAAATTATATTCTAATCCCAATCTTTCTAGATGAGAGGGGAAATGAGACTCTAGAGGAAGGAATTTGAATGTTCATAGTGAGTCAAGAATTGATGACCTAAAAAAGTACGAAAGAGAACGAAGATGAGCAGCTTGACCAACTTGTTCAATAAGTTCTAATCTTGATTATCTAAAGCTCGACAATATTTAATATTTGGTATATTTGTTACTTTCGGATCCGAAAACTAAATTTGGGTCCAACTTGAACCCATAAACATATCCAATTAAATTGGATATCAGGATATGGGATCATTTGCCCAAGGTAAAACGCTATGGATGAGGAATTTGTAGTAACATGTAAAGGACATCAACCAAAATACAGAAAACTAAATAGTAAAACTAAACAAGGCCATTTTTTTTATCAACGGGAAACCCAAGTCTTGTAAGCCTTTTTGCATTGAAAATTTAAACGGTTATTAGTTCAAAAACAGAAACAATGATTTTGAGTTGTCTCCAAAACTTCGAACTTTAACTGGGTTGTTAGTCTCAGTCATTCCACATCGGGAAAACACCGGGATTCGAGCCCTGAACCGAGTCACCAGACCAGCCGCCATAGCTCCCAGAAGGCATGTCGTAATTAACTTTAACCAAACCGAGCTCTTCAGTTGTTCCCACCGTGTTTCCTGCCGTACCCAGATACCCTCCGCTGTAAGTCCCACTTGATCCGCCGCCATTGTTGTCAACGACGGAGGGTGAAGAGCAGCTCATGTTCACCAACCCGTGGAGCAAAGCCGGGTTGCTTTGGATGTAACTATTGTAAAATTGTGAACTTTGTCTCGAGTGCTGCAAGTTATAAGACCCAGCGGATTGCTGCTGGTGCAATTGCAGCTGCGTTTGAATGTAATTCTGGTGAAAACTAGAGGCGTATTGAGAGTTCATGTCGTGGTTTTGTAATGTCTGCAACGGTTGAGGTTGATGATCGAATGTAACTTGCATTAGAGGGTAACCTTGTATTCTGCTATTGCTTGAGTTTCCGTATTGGAAACTCGAACCGAGAGCGATCATTTCTTCGCGTTTCCTCGTTGATTAAAGTGCTTGAGCTTCCTTTAGCCGTTTAGCTGCTCCTCCCCCCATCGGCAATGTATTGCTCTCGAGAATGGCTTTTACATCGTAACGATTCATGTCGAAGTTCGTCACTGCGTTAAGTCCTCTGAATTTGATCGCAGCAATGTCGTAAGCTTCCGCAGCTTCCTCCTCAGTATCTGTATTTTAGTAACAAATCATGATTAAGCACGGTTTAGGTTCATTTTGTTGATGGGGAAAATCATGAACTCACTGAAAGTTCCTAGGTAAAGATCTTTGTTTCTAGCAACTCTGCCGATCCTCGCCTGCCATCGGCCGTGCTGATGATGCCTGTATATAGATTCATGTTCGTTAGAGGTGGAGAAGATCATGCATGGAGCTCTGTTCACTTTGACAATAATATACCTCGTTACTCCACGATACATGGATGCACCCCTTGAAAAACCACTGCTCTTCCAGGTATATAAAACATTATAAACACATTAAATATATATATATATATATATATATATATATATATATATATATATATATATATATATAGTTCTTGTCTAGTTCCAAAACCTGCAAAATGAATCTCTTGTTGTATGTATGTGTATGCGTGTACCTTCTAATGGAAGCAACAAATTCCTGTCTAGTCATGTGCTTCATTTCTTCAAGCTCCTTCTCATAATTGCTAATCTAGAAAAGCATGCACAAGAAGAAAGTCAGCGTTTAAAACTGGAGATTTAACTTTAATCTGCGGTGCTTCACTTAATTATGTTATATACCGGGAAATTAGTGGTGGTGGATGTTCCCCAGTATTTGAGTGTAGCAAGATCGTAAGCCCTAGCTGCTTTATCTTCTTTATCATATCCACCTGCTCAACTTAATAAATTATTTAATGAAATAATATATATATATAAATAAGTATATACAGAAGTACTGTACTCACCCAAGTATACTGATATGTTAATGAAGCAAAGCCATCAAGGTAACCTTGAAAAAAAAATAAAAATGGAGAAATGGGTTAGCAAACATTGAAATTTTCACTTGAAATGGAACCCTAGAAGAAGTTCAAACTCTACCTTGTCTTCCTTTCCTTGATTGTCCTTCTCTCCTACAACTATTATCCCATAGATGAGCTTCATATCTTCCAGTCCATCTATGCCTGCACTTTCAACAACTTTTATTTTATTATATCCCTTTCAAAATACAAATTTATTACGGAAAATGATCCGAAAGATCACCTTGTTACGCCACGGTATATGGATGTTCTTTGCCCGAAAGTGTCCAAGGTTCTTCTCGGGGGAGCGTCGACGGTATTTGTACTGTTTTCGGCGCTGGTTTCGCTGGTTGATCCCTTGCCGCTGCACATGGATAAGGTAAGCGACTGCAAATTGTTAGCACTTTCTTGGAACTCAGCAGGAGGCCGTATAGGTATTAGAGTAGTGTTCGGCACTTGGACGATGTTGTTATGTTGAAACGAATAGTCAGAATCATTGGATTGATGAAATTCGCTGAAGGCCGCCGTGAGATCTAACGACGAGTTTCGGATTTCCAAACTCCCAGAAAATCTGCAACCTTTGGAACTTCACTTGTGTTTATCAAGTTCCATTCTGTCAAAATATCCAGAACCAGCTGAAGTTAGATTCAACAAAACATCAAAGAACAAAGAGAAAGATGGGCCCTTGAATTTGGAAGGGATTCTCCATGTTATCATTCACTAACCCTAGATTGAACTGATGATGAGTCTGAGAGGAGTGCAAATGCGTTGCCAAAGAAGAATTAGTGGGAGAAAGAGGAAAAGAAAGCCAGTTGTTTGAATTCATGGAACCCATATCAAAAGACCGTGCCTTTGCAGCCCTCCAAACAAATCAAATCTCTTCTGCAAATGAAGAAAAGGAAACACAATGATGATCAAGTGACCATCAACAACAGAAATGATAATAAAAAGAAAACTCAACCAAAGTAAATGATGATGAGATAATATCAAAAGTTTACCAAAGTGAGTACTGAGTAGGGTTTGAGCTTTACTGATCTGGCTTCCGTTGGGAAATAAACGAGAACGAGTAATTTTCCTATAACCAGATTAGTGAGAATGCGAAATAAAAGCGGAAAAATAATACCCGAAATTGATAACGGAGTTCAGTCAATTTTGCCTACGTCTCCGGATTGCTGCAGATCTTTTACTAAAGAGAAAAATTACAGGTGTTTACAAAACACACTTGAGAGAGAACTAGAAGATTTTGAGATGATTTAGAAGCTAAATGAGGTAGGGTATTTATAGCTGAAACTTGAGGACTAATCTTATAAATACCCTAAAGTGTGTAGTGGCTAAATGTGTAATTAACCCTATTACAATTTAATTAAAAAATTGGGCAGCCCCCCATTTTTCAAGCAGCTGGCTACTGCCATTTTCTTTGACCAACAATCTCCCACTTGAAGACTGATTTCAATCTGTCTTCACACCTCGATCAATGCAGCAGTATTTCTGGTCTTTTATTCTAGCATGCCAACTGAAGCTGAACACAACTTCAGTTTGTCCGTAGTCACTGTCTTTGTCAACATGTCTGCCGAATTTTGAGCTCCTCTGATCTTTTCAAGTTTCAAAATTCCATCTTCCAGAAGAGACCAGATAAAATGATATCGCAATTGTATGTGCTTCGTCTTGGAATGAAAAGACGGATTCTTTGCTAGATGGATAGCACTTTGACTGTCACAATATAAGACATTGTTTTCTTGTTTCTTGCCTAACTCTTCCAAGAAACTTTGGAGCCAAACCATCTCCTTGCTGGCTTCTATAACAGCGACATATTTTGCTTCAGTTGTGGAGAGAGCAACTATCTTCTGTAGTTGAGAAACCCAACTCACTGCGGTTCCTCCTATAGTATAGATATACCCTATAGTGCTTCTTCTGATGTCAACATTTCCGGCTAAGTCAGCATCTACATAGCCTGTCAGTATCGTATATCCACCTTTGAAACAAAGTGCTTTGTTTGTGGTACCTCACAGATATCTGAGGATCCATTTGACTGCTTCCCAGTGTACCTTGCCTGGATTATTCATGTACTTGCTAACAGCTCCCACTATATGAGTATTATTTGGTCTGGTACAAACCATAGCATACATCAGACTTCCAATTGCAGAGGCATACGACACATTCACCATGTGTGCACATTCTTCCTCCGTCTTTGGTGATTGTTCTTTGGAGAGTCTAAAATGAACACCTAAAGGTGTACTCACTGGTTTAGCATCTTGCATGTTGAACCTGGAGAGTACTTTGTTGATGTACTCAGCCTGTGATAACGTCAAAGTCCCTAACTTTGTGTCTCTCTTGATCCTCATCCTAAGAATCTGCTTTGCAGCGCCCAGATCTTTCATAGCAAAATGCTTCGACAATTTTTGCTTCAAGTTTATAATCTCTTGCATGTCTAAGCCTGCAACGAGCATGTCATCAACATACAACAAAAAAAATAATGAAGTTGTCATCGAACCTCTTGATGTAGCAACAATGATCTGCTTGGCATCTGGTAAAACCACTGCTACTCATGAAACTATCGAACTTTTTGTACCACTGCCTAGGAGCTTGTTTTAAACCATACAAACTCTTCTTCAACCTGCATACCAGATTTTTCTTGCCTGCCTCTATGAAGCCTTCTGGCTGCCTCTTATAGATTTCTTCCTCCAAATCACCATGAAGGAAAACTGTCTTTACATCTAACTGCTCAAGATGTAAATTTTCTGCAGCTACAATTTTCAACACCAGTCTAATTGTAGACAGTTTTACAACTAGAGAGAAAATTTCATTGTAGTCAATACCTTCCTTTTGCTGAAAACCTTTGACAACCAATCTTGCTTTGTAGCGTTTGCTCCCATCGTGCTCTTCTTTGATCCTGTAAATCCACTTATTGTGGAGCATTTTCTTGCCTGGTGGTAATTCAGCTAATTCCCACATCTGATTTGACATAAGCGAGTCCATCTCATCTTTCATGGAAGACTCCCACTTAACTGAATCCTCCACCTGCATTGCTTTATCATAACACTCTGGTTCACCATTGTCAATCAGCAACAAGTAGTGCAAAGAAGGCGAATAACACTGGGTTGGTTTAGGAATTCTGGAGGAACGTCTCAGTTCTGGTGTGCCTGGTTCTTCTTGAACTGCTTCAGGACTGATTTGAACATCATTTCCAGAAATCTCCTCGAACTCAGCAAATTCCTTTGTTTCAGCTTCGGTATTAGAGCTTCTTGATTCTATGGTTGCCCTGTCTTTGTACATCACATTCTCATTGAAAATAACATCTCTTCTTCTGATGATCTTCCGCTTTTCATAGTCCCAAAATCGGTAACCGAACTCACCACCACCATAACCAACAAAGACACATTTGTTGGACTTGGCATCAAGTTTACTTCTTTTAGCAGAATCTATGTGTACATAAGAAATACAACCAAACACTCTTAAGTGTGAAAGGTTTATTTCTTTCTTGCTCCAAACTTCCTCTGGTATTCTGCCATCCAAAGGAACTGAGGGCCCACGGTTGATCAGGTAAGCTGCAGTGCTGATAGCTTCAGCCCATAGAAATTTGGGTAATCCGACATGTATCCTCTTGCTTCTGGCATGTTCATTCAGAGTTCTGTTCATGCGCTCTGCTACGCCATTCTGCTGCGGTGTCATGGGAACTGTTGTCTCCATCTTGATCCCATTGTTTGCACAGAAATCTCTGAATCTACGATTTCTGTACTCTCCTCCATTGTCAGACCTCAACCGCTTGACTTTCAGACCAGTCTTATTTTCCACTGTGGCCTTCCATTTTTTGAAGGTATCAAAGACTTTTGATTTCTTCTTCAGAAAATAAACCCACACCTTTATTGTTGAATCATCGATGAAGGTGACATAATATAGTGAGCCTGCAAGGGATGAAACTGCAGATGGTCCCCATACATCAGTATGAACCAACTCTAACTTTTTTGCCTTGGGTGTCTTACCAATCTCTGCAAAGCTGACTTTCTTTTGTTTGCCAAAGATGCAATCCTCACATAGTCCGACATCTACATTCTTTAGATCTGGCAGCTTCCCTTTTGAAAAAAAGCGTCTTCATCCCTTTCTCGTTCATATGGTCAAGCCTTTGGTGCCATAGGTTTGATTTTCCATCAGCATCTGCGGCTGCAATGATATTCTCTAAATTTGAGGTTACATAAAGAGTACCAGTCTTCTTACCACGAGCAATTACGAGTGCTCCTTTGGTAATCTTCCATTCACATCCTGAAAAGGTTGTGCTATATCTTTCTCCATCAAGCTGTCCTACAGAAATCAAATTTCTTTTGAGGCTAGGAATATGTCTCACTCTTTTCAGCGTCCAGGTGGCCTGGTTTGGCAACTTTAATCAGATGTCTCCTTTTTCGACGATCTTCAAGGTTTCATCATCAGCTAGATGAACCTTCCCAAAATCACAATTGACATAGTTCTCCATGATTTCTCAGTATGGGGTGGAGTGAAAAATGCCCCTGAATCCAAGATCCATGATTCAATCGGACTGTTAACGCTTAGAATCATGGCATCACCTGTCTCATCTGTCACGTTTGCAGATTCCTGTGCGCCGGTATTTTTCTTTGGTGCTCGGCAATCTCTTTTAAAGTGACCCTTCTTGCCGCAGTTATAACAGATAAAATCTTTCTTTCTCGTTATTGATTTTCCCCTTCTGGATTTGGATCTGCCACGATTTGAATTTCTTTCTGAAGTTCTCCCTCTAGACTCCGTGTGCAAGGCTGAGGAGGTTGATGCTTCACCCGATTCTCTCCGTCGAATTTCTTCACTCAATACTAGATCTTGTACATCGTCGAATTTTAATTTATTGTTTCCCGACGAGCTGCTAACTACTGTAATAGTAGCATTCCAACTGTCTAATAGAGATGATAAGAGAATTAAAGCTCGAACTTCATCATCGAATTCAATTTCTACTGAACTCAACTGGGTTGTGATTGTGTTGAGTTCATTTAGGTGTTGAGCCACCGATGCCCCTTCCGCCATCCGCAAATTGAATAATCGCCTCATCAAATGAACTTTGTTTGAGGCCGATGGCTTCTCGTACATACTGGAGAGAGCTGCCATAAGACCCGCCTTGGTCTTTTCCTTTGCTATGTTGAAAGCAACATTGCGGGATAACGTCAGTCGGATAACTCCGAGGGCTTGTCTGTCGAGAAGAGCCCAGTCTTCATTCTTCATGCCCTTTGGTTGCTTTCCTAAGAGAGATTGATATAGATTTTTCTGGTACAAAAAATCTTCAATCTGCATCTTCCAAAAGCTAAAGTCCGCACCATCGAACTTTTCAATTTTCACCTTCCCTTCGTCTGCAGCCATCGCTCCCACTCGAATCTGGCTTCGTTTGGATCGTTTCTGACAATTATTGCGAACCACTGTGTATTAAAACACCTCCGTTGAAAAATTCGTATCGCCGACAAAATTTTACTATTCACGAAATTCACTATTCATGTGAATAGTAATAAATAGTAACCTCACAAAAAATGACAAAATTCACAACAAAAAGCTCTGATTACCCGTTGTTGGGAAATAAACGAGAACGAGTAATTTCCCTATAACCAGATTAGTGAGAATGCGAAATAAAAGCGGAAAATAATACCCGAAATTGATAACGGAGTTCAACCAATTTTGCCTACGTCTCCGGACTGCTGCAGATTTTTTACTAAAGAGAAAATTTACAGGTGTTTACAAAACACACTTGAGAGAGAACTATAATATTTTGGGATGATTTAGAAACTAAATGAGCTAGGGTATTTATAGCTGAAGCTTGAGGACTAATCTTATAAATACCCTAAAGTGTGCAGTGGCTAAATATATAATTAATCCTATTATAATTTAATTAAAAAATTAGGTAGCCCCCATTTTTCAAACAGCCGGCTGCTGCATTTTGTTTGACCAACAGCTTCTTCTCTCTTCTCGGTTAAATCTAAGACATTTTAGAAGGAAACTAAACATGGGAGAAGAAAAAGGGCCTGAAAAGAGAAGAAAATGTTATAGAAGATACAGTATATATATATCACACACATGCATGAGTATATTAAAAGAGTTTCTTTATTAAGGGACCCTTTTTGCAGGGGTCATTTTCAAGTGCAGAAACAACAGTTTCCAACACTTGAACATGATAGGGTTGATTGTACAATATATCAAGACAAACCCACCATTCCAACTAAGAAAAATCCAATCCCTTATAACCCTTTTGAATATATATATATATATATATATATATATATATATATATATATATATATATCTCTTTCTATGTCCCACATGGTTTATTGGAACTCTCGGGGACCTCGTAGGGCGCAATGCATGACTCCTGAAAGCCCAGCATTCCCACACTCTGCAAATCATCTACATTGACCACTCTACGTAAAGCTAACTCCTCTCTCTGTCTCTCTCTGAAATAGATGAGATGAACCCTAATTTCTCCAGAATTTTCTCACTAAAAACAATCCAATTTTTTGGTAGATCCCCGAGTCCCCCTGCATGTGTTGATGGAGTGTGCCTACGGACTTGCATTATTCTATCCCAAAATATCATACAGATTTCATATTAAAAGTCCCCCATCTTCATTAAAAATATTAGTATATATGGATCTATATTTAATAGGATGCGGTTTTATACATTTATATAATATGAAATATATGCGTGTGTATATATATATATATATATATGGTTTGAAGTTTTTTTTTATAAGTGATTAGTAACAATGAAGGAGGTTGAAGCTTAAAAGTAAAGAAAGAATTAAATGAATGATTTTGTTTTGGTTTCCCAAAGTCGAATTCTGTTGACTGTTAATCGGTTTTCTCACCCGTCAATTGGTTACATGAGATTCAAATATAATTTCTCTCCTGTCATCCACCATAAACTAATTGGATATTTTATTTAAAATAAAATAAAAATATTTAATAATATTATGTATAATATATTATTTTGTATTCATCTTATCAAAAAAATATTATTTATTGATTAAATTAAGTCAAAACAAAATCTTGAAACCGGGAGAGTAACAAAAAAAAATATTTATATTCATGAATAAATCAATTTATAAGTTCGGTTATAATTTGTTTATTAGTTAGTTTTAATTAAATTTATGATCATATTTATTTTGTTTATTTACAATACAAGTATTGAAATTTATGTTTAATTATATTGTTCGTCGAATTGATGCCGTTCTCTGTCCGATGAGTTTCCAACGAAACGCGTGCTTTCTCTTTTTAACGTTCCCCTTTTTACTGTTGGAATTGTTCGGCGTTTATTTTTGATCGTCGAAACCGAGACGGTGGAAACGGAAGATGGTCTCTCTTTTGCTTTCTTTCTTTTGTTTGTTGCCTTATTTGTTCTTTGTTATTGCTGGGCCTCGATTGTGATTGGTGATTTTGGTTTGGTCGATGGTGTTTTAATAAAGGTAGTCGAAAGGGTGATGGTGAAGGGCCAACAGTACAGCATTTCTCGTGAATAGGAAGTTACCAAATCCCTTTACTTTTAGCTTTCCTTATAGTAATGGGAGCTAAACATTATAGCATAAAAAAATATTTTTAAAGGAATTTTAATGATAAATTTATTATTATAATTCATTTTTTAAATATTTTCGAAAGATTGTAAATTAGATTCGTAGAATTTGAGGTATTTTTCAGTAAAATAAACATTATGTTCACGTTTAGAAATTTAAAAAAATTGAATTAAACATTTTAAGTTAATGATAGTAGCTAATGGTGACTAACGATGGTTGGCAGTGGGATACAGGGTTTTAAATAGCGTTCACGGTCACGTTTTCGGTCGTATCGCGTTTATCACGGTTGCAGATACAACAGATACTATTGCGGTCATTGCGGATATCGCGAGCATGAATTTTTTCGAAGGAGATTATTTTTTTTAATAAAAAAAATCAAAATAACGGAAAAATAGATGAATATTGGTCCGCTACTGCCGCGATTGGCTGCGATCTGTTAAATTGCGGCCGCGATCCGCCGCTATTAGTGTTATCCCACTTCACACCGTTATTTTTCGCGATAGCGATTTTGGATACCGCCGCGATATAACAACCGCGACACCGCTATTCGGCCACTATTTGAAACCCTGACGGGACTATGGGAGATTTTGGCTAGATTTAGAGGTTAAACTAGGCATGTAAACGAACTGAACGCACACGAACGGAGGTATGTTCATGTTCGTTCATTTAATAAATAAACGAACACGAACATAAACGAACAAATTTTTTTTTTTCGTGTTCGTTTATTAAAGAATATAACTTGTTCATGTTTATTCATTTAATAAATAAACGAACATAAACGAACACGAACATAAACGAACACGAACATAAATGAACATGAACATAAACGTTGGATACCCCACCTTCCATTGTTCTTTTATGAAAAATAGTCGACAATGCAAATCAACCAAATCTACAGTGATAAATAGCGTAAGAGCTGATTAGCAGTGATGAAATGTTTAAAGATATCAAATATTTCGATCGATCTTTTAAAGATAATAAATGATTCACATGACTTTAATTTAACGCTACAACATTTATCTTAGTGGTCCATGATTAAATATGGACAATCATTTTCCACTACTTTATTCTAATAAATTCGCCGGCTAAAAGTTTTGTGACATTAATGTCAAACTTTAGTGAGGTTTGTTAATAATGGTCTTTTCAGTTGGCAGAGTAGAAAATTTAACTGCATGAAGATTTCAAACGGTACAAATTGGACTACAAGGCAATAACATAGATCCGAAATTCCTTCGATGCTACATATAGTAACTGATATTATTGCTAAACCACCATTCAAAATTTTAACGTACCTAAACTCTACTCCACAACTAAAAGTCACACAAGAACTATGAAAACAAAAGTTCATTGTCAAAATGTATTTTCTACTTATTAATGAATTCTTCCTGGAAAACCCATTACTTCCGCTATTACACTCTTTTTCAGAAATTGCATAGAAACATTTGTTTTGTTTTCTGGTAAATTCTATATATTTTTCTCTTTACTGATACTCATATACTTCCGATTATTACATTTATCTTCCCATCTATTTCTAGAAAGAAGTATGATGTTTTCTTGAGTTTTAGATGTGAAGAATAGATACCCGCAATAACTTTACATATTAACTATTAAGCCAAATAAAACAAAGAAAGAGATGAAAACAGACCTGTAAAACTTCAGATTGCACTATAATACAACTTATTTTGAAATTTTCAACTATCGTCTCCACTATCCAGTGAACACTAGGGTTTGGAGAAAAAAAGGGGGAAAATGAATATAGATGCGAGGTGCCTCACGGATTAAATTATTGGATTTAATCTCCAAATAAAATTGGGTTAATTATGGAGTTAGTCATCAGAATATCAAATTAATTAATATTTTTAAGATACTTACAAATTGGTCACCAAAATTGATTTAAGAAGATTGGGTTAAACATAAATGAATGAACATAAGCGAACATAACCGAACGGACATAAACGAACATAACCGAACGTTCACGAATGTAAATGAACGAACGAGACCTATGTTCATGTTCGTTCATTTAATTAAACGAACAAAAAATCTTGTTCATGTTCGTTCATTTAATAAATAAACGCACATAAACGAACTTCCCACCGCACGGTTCACGAACGGTTCGCTGAACGTTCAGTTCATTTACAGGCCTAAGTTAAACTAATAGTTTGTATAAAATTTAGGGATTAAATTAATATTTTATCTAAATTTTATGGTTAAATTATTATTTCATCTTAAATATAGGGGTCAAATTACAATTGTACCTTTTTACTGACGACAAAATTGACCACCCGTGTAGTTTACCTATCTCGCATTTTCTCAGCTGGAGATCCGAAAGCCGTGTAATGAGGTAGGTTTAATATTTCTTTCTCATTTTTCTGTTTGGTTGTTCTGAAAGTTCAGGATAGAAACGAGGTATCACTGAATTAGACATTGATTAGTTCATCCTAAGCTTAAGCTGTAATTTTATTCTCCTTCTTCTTCTTCTTATTTTCCTTTATTTTATCAGTACCCAAACGGAAAGCCAATTTGTTTTACAAGTGTCGGTTGCTTGTATGTTGCTAACACCCAACACGTTTTATTGCAGTAACTGAATCTCATCATTTTAGCTAACTTAATCTTTACAATTTTTGTAGCCATCTTCCTTCAATGGTGGACTAATTAATTCTCTGGAATTTTTTTTGAAAATTTGTTGGAGATCAGGTTTGCATTCGTTTTTTTTTGGTCTATTTCTATTTCTCATTGCAATTTTGAAATGCAAAATCTATGGCTTTTGGTGCTTTTTTATGTTCATAGATTCGTTGAATATTTGGAAATGAGTTGGAATCCTCGGAAGGAAGTTCAGTACAACAACAGTAGCTACCCTTATAATAGCACTGGCAGCTTTATGGAATATTTTGAAGGACTTACTTATCAGCATGTCAATTTCATTTTTGACAGTTCTTCCCATGTTCAGATAACATTTATTATCAAAATTGTTGCTTTTTTAAAATACTGAAACAATTTCCTTTAATGTCTACGTAAGAATGATCAGATGGAAAATATGCTAATATTGGGATGAATTGATCGTAATTGATTGTTTGGTTTGTTGGGGGTATCTGCTTCTTACAGTGGCGAATTCATAAACTTAAGAATGGGGTCTAAATTTTTTATATTTTTTTCTTAAAAATAATGGGTATGCAATTTTTTTTTTATTTTTTACTTAATACATTAAACTAAATTTAACCATTTTCAAAAAAATAATGGGATGCACTTGCGCCCCCTAGGGGCTTAGTGCATCCGCCCCTGGCTTCTTAGCTCACAAGAATGCGTCTCTGGGTGTGTTTGAGGGATTTTGATGTGTAATATATACTTTGTACGTAAATGATTTATTGCAATGAATTGCTGCTATTGGTTACAAATCACACCCAAAAAATGAATTTTCTTTGTGCAGGAGAGTTTGTACCAATCAATGACTACAAGCTTTTACAAGTTTGGATTATATGATTCTGACAATATTTCATATTGTGATCATGGTCATAGTTACGAAGTGAATAACCAGGAACTATGTGCTGATGAATATAGAAGGGCATCAGAGAGTTCCTCATTAGCGAGCAATGAACAGATTGCAGCAGTGACTATGGAATCGGAAGGAAATGCAAATACAACCTCACCTGAAAATCCGGTGGACTGTAAGTTTTCAATCCTGCCTTTGTTTTGTTTCAATGCATTTATTGGTATGCATGTGATGGTGAGAAGGTTTTTAATGATCTAGATCATAACATGCATTTTTTTTTTTTACTTTCTTTCTAATTCAATATGTTTTTTCTGTCAAAATGCCTTCACGCCACTTATGACTATATTTTTTTATCTCATGATTGCTTCTGCTAATTAATGTTGCATAATGCGATGGATTAAATTTCTCTCCAAGAGATTGATTTTCTTTGACGATCGATGAATAGTCAAATTGTTTTGCAGCTTTATGTTTTTCTCCACATTTTATGATTGGATGCCGTGGTTCATAAATAATTGAGTCATTGATTCAAATATTCCCCAATATCTACGTTTTGTTGGATTTTTAACTTTAAACCACACATCATTGAAGAAAAATTAAGGATTCGGTGACCTTCACTATAAATTTGTGTTGACATATCCTCTGATCCCAAATAAAGGCTCAGTCAAGGGGCTACAAAAATTTCAAAGCTACCAAAAGTGTATGTTATTGCTTGCTGATAGTTTTTGCATTTTCACTGATACAAACGGTATAGTGCTGGCTCTTCAATTTTTGAGTTGTCATTTTCCTTGGCTTATTTATTTTCATCATGAAGTAAAAATAAAATGTAGTACTCTACCACCAGTTCTTGCCATAAAGTGACCATCAAACCTGGTAATGCTTCTTCAAACTTTTTCCATAGACATAAAACCCTATGCCAATATTCGCGTGAGATTTCTTTTTCCTACCTGGAGGAGTTGGTGTATGTTTAGGCAACTTCTGAGGTAGTATATTTTTAGTTTAGCCATGCTAGAATATTTTGCAATACAATGATTCTTACCGCAGCATGTTAGAGTGATTTGCAGCAATAGTTCTGTATTTGCTTGTGCTTATTCCTTCTAGCTCTGAACTATTGAAATGCATATAGCACCACTAGAGCAACATCACTGTTGAGATCATACTAAGGTGCCAGGAGAAACCATCACTAAGACTAGGTCCCCCCCCCACTCAATTGGTCAATGCTTCTTTTACAAAGCAAATTCCCAGCCTTCATTCCCAGGTTGACAATAATTTTGCTACACTTGCCAACAGCTGATGTTAACTTGGATCTGCGGTAGAAAAATTGAGATTGATTGACCTGAAGTTCTCAAACTTCATCCAATTGGAATTTCAGTTTGTTTATTAAAAGTTTAATCTTTAATGTTGAGCATTTGTTGCAATCTGAGTTCAAATACCTCTAGGTCTCTTATGGATTGGCTTGTATGCCAGCTTAGCTAACTTAGTTGTTGGACCAACATAAACACCAGTTACTAACAAATATGCTGCTCGGTGCATGTTTTTTTAGTATCAGGTGCAGAGTTGTTACAAATATTGATTGACCCCCCTCCCCCAGATGAAGTTGCGTGGCATATCTGAATTATCTGACATGATTTATTAAAACAGAAGTGGGTGTGTGATGCAGGGGGGATCTGAGACAGATGATGTTGAGCTGTCAGATTGCACGTTGATGGCGCTGAGATACCATGAGTTGGCAGATCAGCGCAAAGGCGGGAATTGATTGTGACATGTTCCTTATTGGGGTCGTTTTGAGTATGTTTCAGTCTTTTGGCCATAACTTTGGCTACAGGTGTCAGAATCGCGCATAAGACCCCAATCCGGAAAGCTCTTTTCGACGCGCACGCTCTCCACATGAGCTACGCTCCATGTGGCCTTTTTTTTCAACCTCAAATTCTGCCGTTTTCCCCTCCGAATCACTAGATTTAGTTATTTTTTACTATTTATGGTAATATTTCGATTGTTAATTAGGAAGTCAATTTAAATCCGATTTAGACCGGATTTTTGGGAGATTGCTTATTTTATTTCGAATTTCAATTTAGAGTGATTTTCGGGATTTTGCTATTTTTGGCAAAATTCGAATAAATACGATTTTTGCTATTTTTGGCAAAATTCGAATAAAGACGATTTTTTTAGCTATAACAGTCCGGCTTGTGGACTGCTTTTGACAGTTATTGATTTTATAATATTTTATTAAACCCTAGAGACTTTTTTTTCTCTGGTTTTTGGGCGAATTTTCTCTTGTGAATCGTCTGTCGGAGCTAGCCTACAGGATAATCACTATTCTGACTGGCGTCAGTGTGGTGGGGCTTTATTAATATCAAATTTCTCTAATAGTGTAAATCAATCACAATTGCTCGTTATCATTTGGTTGGTGGCTCCCTATTCTTACTTTTAACGTATTTAACTGCAATTTTGAAAAAGAATTCCTCATTCTGCTGCTTTCCTTTACCTTCTTTACAGGTCCATGGAGACCGCATCATGTTCATGATTACCAGGTCTCTCTCTCTCTTATTTTATTTTTTGAAAATATGTGCACAACTTTCTCTCACAAGCCCAAAAGGCAATAAGGTCTGAAGCGGCCAACAAATAGATTTTATACAACTGTTTTGCTTGGACCCAAGACTAAGTATACGGTATATGTAGGAACTTTTAAAAGACAAGGGGAGAGATGGCCCTTTTTCTCCCTTTCCTTGCTCAAAGTCGCTTCATGGTTTTGCATATCCATACATGTTAGTAAACTGCTTGCATCAGCATCTAGTATCGATGACTTGAATCTTCTAAGGTTTTACACTTTAGACATGTTGAATAATTTACATGCTTTTCTAAATACTTATAGGGTTGTAGAGGCTTAAATCCTAATGCTTTTCAGTTTCATGGTTCAGAAAATTAGTTGTTACAAAAAATTGTTAAAATTTGCAGGTCATTTGGCAAGATAGTGTTGAACCTGACAACATGACACCTGACAACATGACTTATGAGGTTAGAGCAAAACTTTCCCCATTCTTTTTTCTTGCGTAATAGTTGGATTATTTCTTTATTATTCCTCTGTAGCCTTTCAATTTACTTGTACTTTTAATTTGGTACAACTCTGAAATGAGAAAAATTGAAAGACATAATGAAGTTATTGGCCATTGGTAATTGTTTGTTGAGATGCATTTGAAGATTGAAACCTTGTTTTCAAGAGTTACAAAGAAGTTGTCTATTAGCAATGGTCTTTTATTTTATCTTTCTATTAATTTCTTAAAACAATTTGTGGTCAAGCCAGCTATAGATAATTTGACATATTAGGACATGATTTAGGACATATGAGATAGGTTACTGTAAATGTTAAGTTAACTATGTTAATAATACCTTTTATTAAGATAGACTATGAAGAAGTAGGTCTTTGGGTGGGAGAAAAAGGCCATGGAGGACAGTAATAAAACAGGATTAAGTCTGATGTCATTCTCCTTTTAGTTTTTCTGGTTGGTTGACTCATGAAGGGCGTTGTGTATTGGGCTTAGAGTATCTATTAATGTTTTTACTGTTGGGGGGAGGGAATACTGCTAAATTTTCAAAAATGTACTTAAATGGAAGAAAAACTAAAAGTATGCCATGACGTTTGTGGGCCACTGATCCCCCACTCCACAAAAGGGAAAACGGAGAAAACTGGAGGGACCATTATTGGCTCTACCTGTGGAAAATGAACGAGCGGGGTGCAGAAGTGAAGGGAAGACAGAGAGAGAGCACTCCTATATTCATGCTTCAATCTCTAAGTTGCAATCCTTTGGCTTGTGTATGACTTTGAATGGTTAGGAGAAAACTACCCATAAGTAAACATGGGCACCAAGAAACTATATCTAAATTAATAAAAGTACTCGCTTCTAGAGTACCCTAACCAGACTAGACGTTCCTAGAGCATTAAAATTAAAGAAATTGCTCTTCTGCTCCTTAATATTAAAAAAAAAACACTTGCACTTTCAAATGGCAGAAATTATGATTTGCTCAAATCAAGCTATTGATACCAATAAAACTTGTTTTGGTGGCTGCATCTAGGTCACTTGCATTATCATTATTTAAAAAGTCAGCGTGCAACATCCTAAAATTTTGATGTCCATGGGTTAGGAACTTAGGATTTAGGGGCTGGATCTGGGTCACAAATGGAATGAGCTGGCAAGAGGATAGTTCTTATAGCTTATCAAAATATGTAGCATGAAATCAGGCTTCACTTAGCTAAGAGTCCCGATTCGATACTTCTAAATACATCAGAAACAGATAATCAAGCGAGATTGACAGACTTGCTTTTGCTTGAGGGTATGTGGTGCATTAGATAATGACTTTTGCCTTTTGAATAATGTCCAAAGCAGTTGTAGTTTTTTCAAATTGGATTAGTTGCATTATTTTAGGCAAAAAGATACAATAAACCCTCTTAATTTAGCTTTGAGGTAAAAAATCTAACTATAAATAAGTGAATCGTTTTGACTGATGAATACTTGAGAAATTACAGGAAAAGATTTCATAGCTCTTGGTAGAGTACTGGTTTCTTAATTTAGAAAAGGAAAAACAACTTAACCAGTATATGGTTATTGTTATTGCTGAAGAAAGCTAGATAAAAAGTACTGGAAACACTTTTACTTTTCTTAAAGTTCAATAAACTCTGTAGAAAGTTCAACAAAAACAAACTTAACAAGTATATGGTTATTGTAATGGCGTGGTGTTCTAGCTAAAATTGTTACTTAATTTTAAGAGTTAAAAGCACTATAGTTTAACCCTTGTCTCTTTAAGAGCAATGCAGCATCAACTACCTTTTCTAGGAGATTTTATTGGGTTTAATGAGCGCAACAAATTATTATTGACTAAACTTTTATTCGGTTATACATTTCTAGAATGAGTTGTGTATTTGTAAACAGCATTTTTTTGGTTTTCCTTTATTTTTGGATTAGTCATTCCTGATTGTAGTTATCGCTTCAGGAATTACTTGAATTAGGAGGGCTGTTGGAACTCAAAGTCGAGGTCTATCCCAAGAACTTATTTCTTTGCTCCCAGTTTCAAAATACAGGTGCAGCTTATTCTCCAGGAAGAAATCAAAAAGCGGTAATGCATGTGCTTTTTTGCTTTGTATCCGTTAAACTAGATTTGCTTTTGTTAGCTGAGGGTTATGTTCTTTAACTGATATTAAATTAAAATACACAAGCCTAGTTAGTCTGTGATATTCTTGATGTATAATTTTACTGGTTTACCAGGTGTTATTTATATTTAGGGTAAACTACCCGGTCATCCAACTTTTAAAGGGCTTTCAATTTGGTCACGAAAATATGAAGGCTTACAATCGGGTCACTTAGGTTAATGACTTTGAAAAATCAAGTCAGTTGTTAAGTGATAAATGGATGGCATAGTTGACACTTTTTATCCAGCTGGAATGTCCAGCTAAGACCACCTTCATCATAGCACCACCATCATTCAGAAACACTTAACACCTCCACCATCATCGCCATTACTGGGACCACCTTCATCGTACTACCCCATTGCTAAGACCATCACCAAACTACCCACCATCACCACGGTCACTCATCTACATGAACAAACCAGCCCCAATCCAGCCCAACAAACCATCACCAACAACCACAACTAAATAGCAACCACCCAGCACCATTCGGCAGCATAACTCACGCATGGTAGACCAACCTCTCGGATCAAATCATCACCACCAACCTTCACCAAACCATAAGCCAAAACTCAGGCACCATCATCTCCATTTGGCTGGATTTGGAGATCGGAGTGTGGTATTTGAAAACTTGGATCTTTATTTTGTGGCTTTTGGGGAGGTTCTGTTCAAAATCTAATATGAGATACAGGATAAGGAGAAAATAAGGATTGTTTTGGCATAAATATTGGATCTGAAGGAAACTGGTGAATGATGACATGCAGTGGCACCAAAGGCTTATTATTTTGGGATTCAGTCTTGTGCTGTTAGGAAAAAAGAGAGAGAAATATGAGGTTTTATGGAAAAATGTCCTTTCTTTTAATTGAAAATTTGTTTTATGTTAGAAATATCTAGCTAGACGTTTCAGCTGGTTTAAAAAAGTCCACATTAGCCAGCCATTTATCACTTAATGGCCGAGTGAATTGGATTTTCAATTTTATTAACATATTGTAAGCTTTCTTATTTGGGTGAACAAATCTAGAACCATCTTATAGTTATTTGACCACTGGGATAGTTTACTCTTATATTTATTGTAAATAAATAAGATTTAAGATTTGTTGTTGATTTCCCCTTTCCATTAACCCACTCGCTCTTCCTTTTCTTCAGTTATATTATTTTTGTTGGTTTTTTTAAAAGGGCTTCAAGTAGAGCCTGTTGATATTTGCAGTTGTTGTCTTGTAAAGCATTGAAAAACTTGAAAACGGTTGAGAGATCATAATAATAATAATAAAAATATTTACTTGAGATAATGCTCTGAGTGTATTTACTTTCAAGGCTAAAAATGAAAATCAATCTAACACCAAGTTGAAAAAGAGCTAAAAGTGTTAAGATGCTAGTTAAGATTGTTTATTCTATTAACTGATAATGCCAACTAGGGTACTGGTAAGACATTGCAGTTAGCAGCCTTCTAGAGGGGGATTTGATGTTTGAGTGGCATTTTCTCTAAGGTAGCCTCTGCCTCCATTATATAGAAACCTAGTAATACAAATATGTGTAGGTAGGTTAGGGACCTAACTTGTAATCTTCTGGCCATTGGGATTTTAGGTCTTAGTAAAAGCTTTCCACTTTTAATCTTCTCAATGGAAAGTCCATTTACTTTATGGGATTGAATTGAATCTGAAATGTATTAAATATTTTGAAACTAATGGTAGGCTCATATTGCATATACATAGATAAAGTAGCTAGCCTGGGGTCTGATCTATGCAATAATAAAAATATTTTACAAAAAACCTCTTAGGATTACCTTGTAAAAGGCTCCAGTGAGTCGGTGAGTAGGGAGATGCTAATCTAGATACATGACTGTAACTTCTCTTTGTTTATGTCCAACGTTAACATGTATGCCTGCTTTTTATCAGGTCTGTTCTTTTGGGCCATGGTTTGCCAAGCATCTTTGCCGTAGCTGTGGATCATTGATAGTGATAGGAATATCAACTGTGCATAATTCATTCTTTACATTTCAAATCAATATTGAGATTTCTGGATCAGGTCATAGTTTCAGTTGCGCGAAGAACATGCATGCCTCGAACATCCTTCATATACCCTAGATTTGCAGCTTGTTTAACACTGGATTTCTATACTGTCACTCTAGGCTCAGTGTTTATTGCTTTTTTGAATCAGATGTGTAATTTGCCAAATGGAATATAAAAGAGGTGAGAGACAGATTACCCTTCCTTGCAAACATTTATTTGATTATCGGATGCGGTAGCCGATGGCTTAGCATCAACAAGGTAAGCGACTGATTATTTTCATTGTTTTTATTTGATTTAATTTGTAGCACATTAATGTCCAAAAAAGAAAAAGAGAGAACCTAAACATATGTGTCGAAACGATTTTTCCTTAAAGGTGAAAAAGGTGAGATTTTGAAAACCACATTAATTCTTAATTGTCCCTTTTTAATTTAAAAACAAATGCGATTTAAAAAACCTCTCGTTTCGAAAAATTTTGAATTTCCTTTACGATCGAAAAATACGGTTCGAAGAGTCGCCACCAATCTTTGATTAGGGTGTGATTGGGCACCCAAAAATTCTGTCATTTTAAATAAAAATTAATTTTAATTAAAACAACAAATTGAGGTCTGCGTGATCAAAATCCGAGTTCGGGAGTCGATTACGTTTGGGGAAGGATTAGCACCCCCACAACGCCCTAAATCGGTATCTAATCGATTAATTAACGTATTTGCAATGAACTTTACAAATTCGAATTTATTTTGATTTTTGATCTCATAAAACAAAGATATAAATTTAAAAACATTCAAAAGCACTCAAACAAATTAAATTAAAATTACCAAGTCATTTTAGAAAGATAAAGAATGTTCGATTATTTACAAATATCGAGACCAGATCTTAAAGATATAACAACCTTTTCTCGATATATTTAAATAAACGAACATTTCTTTTTCTCTCGTTCCCAAATTTTAGGTGATGAATCAATTTTTTTGGTTTCACTTTCGGGATACACTTTTATTTTAAAATCATTAAAAGCGGACCTCAAATCAGTTATGACTGCCCACTTCAACAATTTTAAATTAAAAGGGTATTACCCTTAGTCCGATTATGTAATAGGTCGAGTTATGCAAATAAGGCTATCATGCAAATTATACCAAAATGATGTCATGTAAAGACAAAATTAACTAAAATATGCCATGCACTCAAACAAACTTCTAACTCTTATAGATAAAAAAAACAATAAAATTCATATGTATTTACAACACTAACATACATTAGAATAAAACAATATATACAATAAAACATGCTATTAATAACTCGATTTCACATTCAAAATTACCATGAAGGACCATAATAAAATAAAATTAAACTAAGCATGCAAAGTAGGAATAAACAACTAACTTAAAAACAAATCTAAGAATGGACTATGTTAAAATAAATTAAATTTAAAGAATTAATTAAAAAAGTCTAAATTATGACTAAATTAAATCTATGGACGAAAATAAAAATATTAACATAATTACATACCAACGTAAAAATACAAGATATTAACTTGAATAAATAATGGGGTCAAAATAGAAACTTTTTAAAGTAATGAGCCAGAATCACAATCATTGCAAATTCAATTAAACACACAAATGGACTAAAATAGAACATGCAAAACTAGAAGACCGAATATGTAAACAAGAGAAAATAAATACCCTAGCATTTAGGACTAAAATCAAATGTGCATAAAAGTTAAAGACCAAATTACGAAGCAAACAATACTCGGCTTCAGGACTAAAATGGAAATCAACAGCATATGCAGTGACCTTAAAATAATTAGCCCTAATAACCTAACATAAAACCTACTTTAAACTAAACCTAATCCTACACTCATATTAAACCTAACCCTCAGTCGTTTCACTCATCTTCTCTATCTCTCCCTTCTTCTTCCCCACGCTCGCACATTGCCCAAACCAGAAAAGGAAATCTACCGCTGCTCCATCTCTCGGCCACCACGTCTTGGTGGCTCTACTCCGTTCGATACCCAGTATAACTCCAAAGTTCAACGCCCACTTAAACTCGGCACTAGACCAAACTTCGATCCTATCCCTCTCTTCCCATGAACGCTTCAAGTTCTTCACACCGGCCACCGCTCGTCGATGACCACTCTCCATTCAACACGGTCTTCTACTTTGACCACTCAAAACAGAAATCTCAACTACTCATCTCTCAATCCCGACGACACGAACGAATGGTCTCTAAGACTAAGGGTAAGTAATCTCTCTACTTCTTCATTTTGTTTGGTTAGAACATGCTGTTAATAATAAATGAAAATAGTTACTGAAATATGGAAATGGTTGAATACCTGTCGAAGAATATTCGCTTGTATGCTCTGTATATCAAAATGGAAACCTCTGTTTACTTTCCAAGATTGCTTTGTTCTTCCTTCTTGCTCTATTGTGTGAAATAAAAAATAAATAAAACTGTTCTCTGGTTTTCGTAATAGTATCTAATTGCTTCTGAAATTTGTTTTTTATTTGTTGAAAAATAGATGTTGAAGGAATCGTTTTTTTCCTCTGATTACAAGATGGTCTCTTCTTTTTTTTTCTTTTTTTTTCTTCTGAAATTTGTTTTTTATTTGTTGAAAAATAGATGTTGAAGGAATCATTTTTTCCCTCTGATTACAAGATGGTCTCCTCTTTTTTCCCCCCTGTTGATGAATGGTTATCTAAAAAAAACTGACCATCCTCCATTTACAGTTTTTTGATAACTCACAATACCCCCCACTCTCTACAAACCGTTCCCTCTAGTTTTTTCTGGTTTCTTAACTACCCAGACAAATTAAGCATCTACAGCTGCCCCTCTTTGTTCATTGTCGTGTAACGAGAATAGAGCAAAGATCAAAAGATGACCGAATTTGTCTGGTCTTGAGAATGTTACGTCAGGATAAATACTTGAAAAATCTTCAAATGACGAGCCTGCTCCCTATTCCTTCAGGAAGTATAAGACTCGAACAATCTTCATAAAAAGTGTCTGCTCTCTATTCATTCAGAGAGTATAAGACTTGAACAATGTTTAATAAAACGGGTCCGCTCTCTCTTCCTTCAGAGAGTATAGAACTCGAACAATCTTCAATAAACTTGTCCGCTCCCTATTCATTCAGAGAGTATAGGACTCAATCTTCAACGAACTTGTCCGCTCCCTATTCCTTCAGAGAGTATAGGACTCGAGCAATCTTCATAAAACGGGTTCGCTCTCTATTCCTTCAGAGAGTATAGAACTCGAACAATCTTCAATGAACTTGTCCGCTCCCTATTCCTTCAGAGAGTATAGGACTCAATCTTCAACGAACTTGTCCGCTCCCTATTCATTCAGAGAGTATAGGACTCAATCTTCAACGAACTTGTCCGCTCCCTATTCCTTCAGAGAGTATAGGACTCAATCTTCAACGAACTTGTCCGCTCCCTATTCCTTCAGAGAGTATAGGACTCAATCTTCAACGAACTTGTCCGCTCCCTATTCTTTCAGAGAGTATAGGACTCAATCTTCAACGAACTTGTCCGCTCCCTATTCTTTCAGAGGGACTCAATCTTCAACAAACGAATTTGCTTCACTACTCTTTTGTGAAGGCTTATAGAGGATTTGCTTCAAAGGTCAAACCTGAAAATCAAACATTATTCATCATGAATGTATATTTGAAAAATATTATACTAAAAAATTTAGAAGTTGAGAAATTTTTTGAAAATCCATCTCCATCGTGAAAACTTGTCTGGAGCCATTGGATATTTGAATCTGCTTTAGCTCAGTTTTCATATAAACATCATTCTTTTCAAAATCTCCAAACCAAATATCTTCATCTCGATGCTTCAATATCTTCAATCTTCAACTATCATTGGGAAACCTGCAAATGCTTAAGTCGTCATGCAATTATGAGTGCCATGATCCTATTCATGCCTAAATGTATGCAAATATGCAATTTGATGCACTTTCTTCTTTGAAGGAACTCTATCTCCTTTTGATCTCGATGGAACTCGGCTTCATCTTGGGCACAGAACGTTTGACCAGTTCACCCCAGTTAACAATCTCAATTCCATATCTCTCGGCTTAACAGTACCTTGACTTATTTCTTTCTTGAAACCCGTCAGTACCCATGACCAACCTCTCGACAAACAACAATCTCTTAGGGTCATCTTTTAATGGCTGAAATTTTCTACGAACTTCAAGATTTCACTTTCCCGTAACCACACAAGCTCAAATGTTTAAACCATTGTCAACTTCAGAATACCTGCATTTTCCAAAACCTTTTGCACAATAATACAAAATGATCTCATGTACTTCAAGTTAAGCTATATGTTTTAACTTTTCAAAATAAGATGCTTGCAAGAGGGAAATTAACAAGAAAAGACATCTCTTTATTTGTATAAATACATAGAATTTTAGGCAACTAAATGGCAAACTTTTAACTGGAAACAGCAAAAGAACAAAAGAGTAGGCGTCTTCAAATATCAATAATGCAAATGCTTTTGAACTGGCACGCCGTTAGAATGTCTCGAATGTAGCTTCTGTCAGAAGGATTTCCAAAATTGTGGTGCTTAAGAGTATGAAGCTACTTCTAAACTCCCCAAATCTCTATCATTGGATGCCCTAAACCAGTATTGAATCTCATATGCATTCAATTTCTCTTCTGGTTGTTTTCATCGAGACTCATTAATCTTTTGTCTCATCCTTGATCACCAACTGTCATTGTTACTATCCATATTAGGAGCTCTTTCCACTTCCAAAATTGATTCAGAACCTCCACCATGCGCGAATTCTGAATTTCAAATTCAACTCAAGTCGCCCTTTGCGGGTTTTCAACTTGAGACCTCCTTTGGTTCCAAGACGCCCTTTTCGGGTTTTCGTCTTGAACTCTCCTTTTATTTCTCTTTTTTTCATTTTTCTCTTTTTATTTTTTCCATTTTTTCTCTTCTTTTTATTCTTTTTTTCATTTTTTTTTCGTTTTTTCCATCATCATTTTTTCTTTTTTCTTCTTTTCTCTTTTATTTCTTCTTTAAGCAAAATATCTCTTAACAGCGTCGGAATTCACTGGATATGGTAATTCTGATCCGTCCATTTCAGTTAGGACTAGAGCTCCCCCAGAAAAGGCCTTCTTGACAACATAAGGTCCTTCCCAATTGGGCATCCATTTTCCTCTGAAATCTTTCTGAATAGGCAAAATCCTTTTAAGCACCAAATCTCCCTCATGGAATTCTCGAAGGCGAACTTTCTTACCATGTGCCCGTATCATACGTTTTTGGTACATCTGACCATGACAAATAGCTTTCAATCTCTTTTCTTCAATCAAATTCAACTGGTCATACCTAGCTTGGACCTATTCTGCCTCATCAAGCTTTACCTCTGACAAAATCCGAAGTGAGGAAATTTCCACCTCAATAGGTAAGATAGCCTCCATCCCATATACCAGAGAAAACAGAGTTGCTCCAGTTGAAGTCCGTACTGAAGTTCGATAAGCAAACAGAGCAAAGGGCAACTTCTCATGCCAATCCTTATAGGTCTCAGTCATTTTCTCTATGAGCCTTTTGATGTTCTTATTGGCCGCCTCTACTGCCCCATTCATCTTTGGGCGATAAGTGGTGGAATTATGATGCTTTATTTTGAACTGCTTACAGACCGAGTCCATCATCTTATTATTTAAATTCAACGCATTATCGGAGATAATCCTATCGGGTAAACCATATCTACAAATGATCTCCTTCTTCAAAAATTTACATATTGTAGACTGAGTAACATTTGCGTAAGAAGCTGCTTCTACCCACTTGGTGAAATAATCTATGGCTACCAGAATGAAGCGATGACCATTTGAAGCTTTGGGCGAAATTTGTCCAATAACATCCATGCCCCACATTGAGAATGGCCACGGAGCTGTCATTACATGCAACGGATGAGGAGGAGTATGTATCCTATCTCCATAAATCTGACACTTGTGACATTTTCGGGCATAATTGATACAGTCTGTTTTCATAGTTGACCAATAATACCCAAATCTCATAATCTGCCTAGCCATAGCATGCCCATTAGCATGGGTACCACATATTCCCTCATGCACTTCTTCAAGAATCAATTTGGCTTCTTTCGCGTCCACACATCTTAACAAGACCTGATCCAGACTTTTCTTGTATAGAGTCTCACCATCAAGCACATACCCTGATGCCATTCTTCTAATGGTTCTCTTATCATTCTCAGTGGCCTGTTCTGGATAACTCTGATACCTTATATATTGCAAGATATCATAATACCAGGGGTTTCCATCTTCTTCCTCTTCGATATTAAAACAATGGGCTGGATACTCATAAGCTTTTCATTTCAATGGGCATCATATTTGAATGCTCGTTCATCTTAAACGCTGCTGCCAGTGTGGCTAAGACATCTGCCATTTGATTCTCTTCTCTGGGGAGGTAATTGAAAGTTATTTCTTCAAATTCTTCAACAAGCTCCATAACCAACTTACGGTATTCTACAAGCTTAGGATCTTTTGTCTCCCATTCTCCTCTGAGTTGGTAGATTACCAAAGCTGAATCCCCATACACTTTAAGCATTTTTTACTTTACGTTCAACAACAGCTCTAAGACCCAGAACACAAGCTTCATACTCGGCCATATTGTTTGTACAATCAAAATTAAGCCGACTGGTGAAAGGATAATGCTTTCCCTCTGGTGAGACCAAAATTGCCCCGATTCCATGTCCCAAGGCATTCGAAGCACCATCGAAGTTCAACTTCCAATATTTGCTAGTGGATGCCACGGCTTCTTCTACCGAAATAGCCATTAAATCTTCATCCGGGAAATCAAAGCTCAACGACTCATATTCTTCCGAAGCCCTGCTTGCAATGAATTCTGCTATAGCACTTCCTTTAATTGGCGTCTGGTTTACATACTGGATGTCAAATTCGGACAATAAGATCTGCCAACGAGCTAATCTTCCAGATAATGCAGGCACACCCATTAGATATTTCAAGGGATCAAGCTTGGATATAAGCCAAGTAGTATGATACAACATATATTGCCTAAGCCTTCGGGTAGCCCATACTAAAGCGCAACATAACTTTTCAATGGGTGAGTATCTTGTCTCACATTCAGTGAACTTCTTGCTGAGATAATAGATAGCCCTTTCTTTCTTCTCAGTTTGGTCACGTTGCCCCAGCACACACCCCATTGAATTTTCATAAACTGACAAATAAAGAATCAAGGGTTTGCATGAGATGGGTGGCGCTAAAATTGGAGTGCTCGACAAATATCTTTTCACTGCTTCAAAAGCTCTTTGACAGTCCTCACTCCATTCTCCTGAGTTATTCTTGCGAAGAAGGCGGAATATGGGATCACACTTTTCCGTCAGCTGTGAAATAAACCGAGCTATATAATTCAATCTCCCCAAAAATCCTCTGACTTCTTTTTGTGTTTGTGGGGCTGGCAAGTCTTGAATAGCTTTTACTTTATCTGGGTCTATTTCAATTCCTTTTCGGCTTACTACGAAACCCAACAACTTTCCAGATGTCACCCCAAAAGTACATTTATTTGGGTTGAGTTTTAACTGGCATCTTCTTAGTCTTTTAAAAAGCTTTCTCAAATTCCCGATATGTTCTTCCTCTGTCTTAGCTTTGACTATCATATCATCGACATAAACTTCTATCTCTTTATGCATCATGTCGTGAAATAACGTCACCATGGCCCTTTGATATGTTGCCCCTGCATTCTTCAGTCCAAACGGCATTACTTTATAGCAAAACGTTCCCCACATGGTAACAAATGTCGTTTTTCCATATCTTCAGGGTTCATCTTAATTTGATTATAGCCAGAGAAACCATCCATAAAAGAGAACAAAGAATTTCCAGCAGTATTATCCACTAGCGTGTCTATATGTGGCAAAGGAAAATTATCCTTTGGACTAGCTCGGTTGAGATCCCTATAGTCAACACACATTCGAACTTTCCCATCCTTCTTCGGTACTGGGACAATATTAGCTACCCATTCAGGATATTTGGCCACTTTAAGAAACCCGACATCAAATTGTTTTTTCATTTCCTCTTTAATCTTGAGCAGCATCTCAGGTCTCATTCTTCTCAGTTTTTGTTGTACCGGTTTACATTCAGGCTTTATTGGCAGTTTTGTGAACAACCAACTCTGTATCTAAACCCGGCATATCTTCGTATGACCAAGCAAACACATTCTTGTATTCTTGAAGCAATTCTATCAAATCATATCGACCTCCAACTGACAGAGTGGTACCGATCTTTATTTCTCTCTTATCTTCATCTGTCCCCAAATTCAAAATCTCAGTAGGCTCTTTATGAGGCAGAATCTGCTTATCTTCATTCTCCACCATTTTCAGCAATTCAGAAGGTAGTTCACATCCCTCATCATCATCACAATCTTCAATTTCCCCTTGACATATAGGCTTCTCGAAATCAATCTCCGGGTCAGAGTCATTGGCATTCATATTATTGATATTTGAGCTCCTGAAAAAATAATGAAAGAGAAGATATATATACATATATACATATGGGAGGATCTTTTCCCATATAAATAAATAGAAAGAAATAAATACATACATATATACAACAAAGAATGAATGAATGAATAAAATGCATTAGAAAATGTTTGCCATTTGGAACTAACAGAATGCATCTTTTATTGAAAGCAAGAAAAAAAAAACAAACAGCTTAACCCTTTACATAAAATCACCTATTGCCCCAGGGTATGAACCACAGGGAGAAAGTTCCAGTGCATTACTCTGTAACAGATTTGTAAACTACAGGCAGTTCTTCCGCGGTCCAATTGTTCAACACGAAGCCCGGTGGTGCAGGATAAATGCCCATAGCTCTCATTTCCTCGTATTCATCATCAGTTATAACATTAATGCCTAAATCTCTCAAGGCATTCTCAACCATCGTCTCAGTATTCCTTGAATTCCCTTGAAACATATGCCCCCCAGACATGAAAATGCTACTCAACGGCGGGAAGGTCATGGGTTCCCAGCTAAGGTCTTCACCAGCCAATCTGGCCTTTCTGATTTCTTGGCCCTTCTTAATTCCCCTCATCTTATCCCTCGAAGCTGGCTGATATCCCAAACCAAATCGATCTTTTTTAGTAATAGGGCATATGGGATTCACTAGTCCTTGCAACTGTCGACCTAAACCCTTTCCAACTTTTGCTCCTCTTCCAAGAGTCAATTTAAGCCCCATCTTGGTACAGTTTGACAATCGAGGCTTTGATATCTTCTTGCCTTCGGCCACAAACGTAGCATTGACAAACTCCAACGATCTGAAAGAACACTCGACGGCTTGCTCATCAACTTCAATATACGGAGCAGTAGTAGAAACAGAAGCAATAATGTCCTCTTCAGCATGAATACATACCAACCTTCCATCAATCACAAATTTCAACCTCTGGTGTAATGTGGACGGAACTGCACCGGCCTGATGAATCCAAGGCCTTCCCAACAAACAATTGTACGTAGGCATAATGTCCATTACGAGAAATTCTACTTCATAAGTTGCTGGACCAATATTCAGAGGAACATCAATCTTGCCCAACACTTCTCTTTTAGTCCCATCGAAAGCTCGAACCACATTTTGACAGGTTCTCATAAGTGTATTATCTAATGGAAGCTTCTTTAGAGTCACTAAAGGCATCACATTCAAAGCTGAACCATTATCAACCAAGACCCGGGACAACACATACCCTTTACATTTAACTGTAATGTGCAAAGCCTTCTGACTACCCATCATCCCAGAAGGGATTTCATCCTCAGAAAAAGATAAAAAATTATCAGCTTGTATATTGGAAACTAACCGATCCAACTTTTCAATGGGCAACTCTTTCGGAACAAAAGTCTGGTTCAAAACCTTTAACAGAGCATTCCTATGGGCCTCTGAACTCAAAAGTAATGATAAAACAGAAATACGGGCAGGCAACTTGTGTAACTGTTCCACAACACTGTATTCACTGTGTTTCAGAAACTTCAAAAATTCTACCGCTTCACTCTCGGTTACTGGTTCATTAATAACAGGCTTATCATCTTCTATCTGCACATCAACCTTTTTCCCCTTATCAACTGCAACCTTCTTCTCAGACTCTTTAGGTGGATTAAGAGAATAACACCTACCGCTTCTAGTAAAGCGTCCCACCTCATCTACTTCCTCATTCTCCTTTGTTACATCTCCCATCTGGCAATCATATCTCCAAGGCACTTGTTTATTATCCCGATATGGGAATGGAGATGAAGGTGTAATAACCACTTTCGGGGCTACCTTCTCAGCAACTCGATTTTTGGGAGTAATAATTAGGGGACAACTGGCATTGTATACTCCTTTAGACGATCCTTCTGAAGCGCAAACTTCCGCTTCCTCTTCTTCAGCAATCTCTCTAAAGAACTCAATTTCTTTACTGACCATCATGTCTTGTACCAAAGATAAGAAATCAGGACATTGCTGAATACTGTGTCCTTCATTGTTATGATACTGACACACCTCTCCACTGTTAAACTGTTCACCCATCAAACTGGGCCTCAATAATCCTACCTTGACCATCTGGCACCACACCCAACTCATAGGTGATACCACCTCACTAACATTCCTTACAATTCTCTTTCCCTTCTCTTCAGTAATCGCGTTAACTCCTGCCCCTGCATGGCTTGGCAACGGATTCTGAGCTATATTGGGCTGCTCACTGTCACCAAAGTTGATGACATTCCTCGTTCTCAAAGCTTGGACAACCTTCTTAAAAGCAGTACAATTCTCAATGGAATGCCCAGGGTTCCCTGCATGGTACTCACACTGAGCACTAGCATCATACCATTTGGGAAAAGGAGGTTGCATTGGTGTCACGTGATACGGCGAAACCACATACCGATCATACAAAATCTGAAATAATTCCTTATAAGTCATCGGGATGGGGTCAAATTGAGGTCTCTCTCTCCTCTGGTCCCTCGCCCCTTGTCTATTGTCATTTTGTGTCGATGACCCTGCTCCTTGAGGACGGGAAACAGTGATGTTATTAGAATCGTACTGCCTCACATTACTGACTTCGCCTTCATTTTTCCTCGTGGTGGCCTCTTACTATACTCTCCTCCCTCGAGCTTCCCACTCTTAACAGCCATTTCAATCATTTCTCCTGGCGTAACTACATCAGCAAAACTTCGATAAGGATTACCAATAAGATGAGAGAAAAAAGGAGCCTTTAAGGTGTTGACAAAAAGCATATTTGTTTCTTCCTCTTCCAATGGCGGGTGGACTTGCACTGCTACATCTCTCCATCTTTGAGCATATTGTCTAAAACTTTCGTTAGACTTCTTTTTCATTCCTTGCAACATCATCCTGTTGGGCCTAACATCCTTCACATGTTTGTATTGCTCAAGAAAGGACTTAGCCAAGTCTTTCCACGATTTAATATTAGCTTTACTCAGCTGGTTATACCACCGGATTGCCGAGCCAGTTAAGCTTTCCTGAAAGCAGTGTATCAACAATTGATCGTCCCCTATATATCCGGTCATCTTCCTACAAAACATTGTGATATGTGCAGAGGGGCACCTGGTACCATCAAACTTTTCAAAGTCAGGAACTTTAAACTTTGGAGGCAAGACCAGATCGGGAACTAGACTTAACTCCTTTGCGTCAAATCCATAGACACTGGTATCTTCCTTCATGGCTCTGATCTCTCTTTCTAACTGCTTCCATTTCTCTTCCAGCAGATTGTTTTGATCCTTCTTGGCTTCTTCATCAAGATCCGGAACTTGATGATATTGATGTTCTTCCTGATACGAACTAGATCCAGGCTGTACGTTAACAGAAGCACCGACTGGATTAATGTGCACCTTCCCGACATGAACAGGGGTCACTTGAACATTCTGAGATTGTTCTGGGGTTAACCTTTGGATGATGAAGTGGGTCTTCAGTTACACCTTCTGGTATAGGGCTTTTCCCATGTTCTGGATTTCTTCCTTCCAACATACTCGCAAACTTGGTAAACATCTCCTTTTGGGCATTCATCATATCTTCTTGCATTTTCTTGATATTATCTTGTAACTCCGACTGAGCCTTCTCAATTTGGGCAAGTTTGTCTTCCATAACTTTCTTCCTGGTTCTGTAGATATACTTGGGATTTTCCAGTATTACTCTGTCACAGAGTCATTTTGTTATCGCTGATATTTATTAATGAATATGAAACATATGATTATGAATGAATAAAATGTTATGTAAAAATTTAAATGTATTAAAAAATGCATATGCAAAATGCAGGGTGTTGATCCTGGAACGACTCCTTAGAACAACTCTTTATATTAGAACGACATTCAATTACAAAGTTGAAACATATCACAAATAAATTTGCACCATCTCTCCTATTTCTTGTACGTGTGCTAGCAACTCCACGATCTTCTGGTTTTCTTCAGCCTCGGGATCCAGTTCTTCAGTCACATCAGCAGCTTCCTCAGATAGAATGACCAAATACTGAGCTATTCCGCGCGTGGTTTAGGTAACAAGCAATAAAATCCTCTATTTGCTTAACTCTCGCCTGAGCTCGCTCCCACCGAAAACGCCACTGTATATCCCCCTCATAGGGAACTATCGATAACTCACTTGCTTGCCTCTGAAAATCTTGAACCATGGCTTCAAGCTCACTCACTTGTTTTTTCAGACTTTCAACCTCTCCCTGGCTCGAGCTACCTTCCTTGTTTCGGTACCGTCGTAATGCAATCTCTAAACTTGGAATTTTCTCCTTCAACTTCTCATTCTGGGCTTGACTATTTTGTAACCGCTGCTCTAAAGAATCATTTTCCTTCGATAAAATCTTCACTTGGTGTCTGCTTTGCTTGAGCTCTTCTTGACTCTCTCCGGCTACTCTTTTGAGGCTCGCCACCTCTTGCCTTAATTCGACAGACTTACTCGAGCTAGAACCTACTTGAGCTTTACCATTTGCTGATAAGTTGACGAAGATCGTCAAAGTCTAGCCGAAGTTGCTTCTCTACTTTTCAATTCGATCTGCTCTAGTCTTCTGAATGTCAATCTCCAATCCATTTTGATACACTTCATCTTCCAGTTTCTGCAAAGTCATTCTCCATTGTCTCCGTTCTGCTTTGAAATCACGCTTGGCTAACTCTAATGGAGATGGCACCACTCTCAACTGTTCCTCCACTGGCTGAATATTTTCAGGATTCACCATTGGGATATTTTCATTTACTCGAGCGCTTCTCCACTGCTCGTACTCTTGAGACAACTCGAGATCATAGGTAAACAAATTCACGCGACGAGTTTGCTTCCAAGCCTCAGCAACCCCTTTAACTTTACCCTTATACTGATCTCCTTTGAATGCAAAATCCGACCCTACCAAGTCCCATGTGGCTGGAATGAACTGCCTTGACCCATATTGTCTTGAAACTAGTAGCGGTGCATACCCAACAGAACCCCATATACCTGGCAAAGGAACCCAATCTCGCTCTCCACATCGGTAAAGTATATCCGAAGAGGTATTCCACGAAGCTCGCCACAAAATATCACCATCTTTGATATACTTGAAGATGACCATCCATTTTTCTTCAGTAAAACCCCCAGGCCACTCTTTAGCAAGAAAGTCCTTCAAAGGTGAGAAACCGTCTAGAAATACTCGTCCTGGTGCTCTTTCAACATGTTTGAAATGACTCAGAATCCACACTAGCAGCAAAGGCGCACATCCTATAAAGCGTCCTTCTCCCTCGCGCCTACAAGAACTCAAAGACCGGAACGTCTCAGCTAGAATAGCTGGAACAGGATCCACGCGCTTGTCTAATCTTTCAAACAGGTCAACAACTGATACGTCTATATATCCTAGCACTTTTGGAAAAATAACAAGCCCATAAATCCCTAAAGCAAACAAGTCAAGCTTCTTTCTTTTATCAGGATGATGAGCAATTACTTCTTTCAGAGCAGCCCAAGAGATGCACTCACTGTCTCCCTTCTTCTTAATGTTTCTGATTACCCAATCTTCACTCATTCCGGTCATCAATAGTAATTTCTTCTTAAATGAAGGAGTGACTGGCAGCTTGGTATATATTCTATCCATTTGGGACCTCGGACAACGGACCAAAGCTTGATACTCCTCTATTGTTGGTGTCAGGTCCACTCTACCAAATGTGAAACAGCTATAAGCCGGATTCCAGAACTGCGCCAATGCTCTAAACAGATTTCGGTCAATAGGAACATCCAGAAGACAAGGAACATCGCCGTACAACTGATAAAACATCTCCTTATCGGCTGCTTCCCATCTTCCCCATATCTCTCTTAGCTCACTCAGATCATTTTAACGTACGTTGATATGAGTGTAACCAAATAACTCTGACACATATCCAGGCATCACGCTGTCTCCATTGGTCAACTGGGACTGTTCCGACCACCTCAGAACATCTGCATTGTCCTCAACCTCTTTCCGAACCGTTCGTTCCATATTACTGGCCTTCTATATGGACATCGACCCCAAATCAACACCATATAATGGACAATGCAATGCAAAACAGAAAAGAAACAAGGCAAAAACAACAAAAGATCGGTTAGTAAACATAAAGCAATTAAGTCGGGATAATAATTTATTCAAGAATCCTACCCACATGCTGGCTACCCAATCATGCTTTATCAGATCCTACCCAACATGATATCTACCCCCATGCTTTGTTATCTACAAAAAGAAATCCTAACCGCATGATATCTAATTTGCATGCTTATTCAAAAATAAACCTAACCGCATGATACCTAGTTCGCATGCATTTATTCGAAAAAAAAAACGAAAATAAATGACTCAAAAAAAGCTTTTCCTTGTGTACCCTCCTCACGGGATTCTTAAGGTTCGGGTTTAGTTCAACCTAAGTTCGGGCTCTACGTTCACTATATGCCGGGTTAGGTTCTAAAGCAATAGGTTCTCGAATTGTCCTTGCGGTGCCCCTTTGGGCTGCCGAACCCTCAATCCTGGCCCATCACAGGCTTTAGGGGATCGAGTTCAATTTCGAGGGAACACACCTCCTTATGTCCATGCGGAGGTGATTACCATCACGAGGACCATAAGGCGTGAGCTCCAGGAGCGATCCACTATCCCATGCGGAGGTGAAAACCACACGAGGGCATAGTCTCTCACTCCTACTTAATAGGACGGAGCGGGGTTTTAGCTCATGTTATGATAATGCAGCTGTGCAGTGTGTGAGGAAAAGCGAAAAACAATCAATAAAAACACTCAAAATCAATTCCCAAAACACACAATCATTCTGAAATCATTAGCAAACAGATCAGTACGACTATTTAATTGTCAATCAAATTAAATTAAAGAAATCAAAATACAAACAAACTTATTAAAAACCAAACAAGGGATCAAAAATCAAATTAAAACGAATTTGTAATTTTCAATTGCAAAGACAATTAATAATCGACTATCGGCTTGACTCTCTAAAAAAAAGTCCCCAGTGGAGTCGCCAAGCTGTCGAAACGATTTTTCCTTAAAGGTGAAAAAGGTGAGATTTTGAAAACCACATTAATTCTTAATTGTCCCTTTTTAATTTAAAAACAAATGCAATTTAAAAACCTCTCGTTTCGAAAAATTTTGAATTTCCTTTACGATCGAAAAATACGGTTCGAAGAGTCGCCACCAATCTTTGATTAGGGTGTGATTGGGCACCAAAAATTCTTTGTCATTTTAAATAAAAATTAATTTTAATTAAAACAACAAATTGAGGTCTGCGTGATCAAAATCCGAGTTCGGGAGTCGATTACGTTTGGGGAAGGATTAGCACCCCCACGCCCTAAATCGGTACCTAATCGATTAATTAACGTATTTGCAATGAACTTTACAAATTCGAATTTATTTTGATTTTGATCTCATAAAACAAAGATATAAATTTAAAAACATTCAAAAGCACTCAAACAAATTAAATTAAAATTACCAAGTCATTTAGAAAGATAAAGAATGTTCGATTATTTACAAATATCGAGACCAGATCTTAAAGATATAACAACCTTTTCTTGATATATTTAAATAAACGAACATTTCTTTTTTCTCGTTCCCAAATTTTAGGTGATGAATCAATTTTTTGGTTTCACTTTCGGGATACACTTTTATTTTAAAATCATTAAAAGCGGACCTCAAATCAGTTATGACTGCCCACTTCAACAATTTTAAATTAAAAGGGTATTACCCTTAGTCCGATTATGTAATAGGTCGAGTTATGCAAATAAGGTATCATGCAAACTTATACCAAAATGATGTCATGTAAAGACAAAATTAACTAAATATGCCATGCACTCAAACAAACTTCTAACTCTTAGATAAAAAAAACAATAAAATTCATATGTATTTACAACACTAACATACATTAGATAAAACACATATATACAATAAAACATGCTATTAATAACTCGATTTCACATTCAAAATTACATGAAGGACCATAATAAAATAAAATTAAACTAAGCATGCAAAGTAGGAATAAACAACTAACTTAAAAACAAATCTAAGAATGGACTATGTTAAAATAAATTTAAATTTAAAGAATTAATTAAAAAAGTCTAAATTATGACTAAATTAAATCTATGGACGAAAATAAAAATATTAACATAATTACATACCAAACGTAAAAATACAAGATATTAACTTGAATAAATAATGGGGTCAAAATAGAAACTTTTTAAAGTAATGAGCCAGAATCACAATCATTGCAAAATTCAATTAAACACACAAAATGGACTAAAATAGAACATGCAAAACTAGAAGACGAATATGCAAACAAGAGAAAATAAATACCCTAGCATTTAGGACTAAAATCAAATGTGCATAAAAGTTAAAGACCAAATTACGAAGCAAACAATACTCGGCTTCAGGACTAAAATGGAAATCAACAGCTACGCAGTGACCTTAAAATAATTAGCCCTATAACCTAACATAAAACCTACTTTAAACTAAACCTAATCCTACACTCATATTAAACCTAACCCTCAGCCGTTTCACTCATCTTCTCTATCTCTCCCTTCTTCTTCCCCACGCTCGCACATTGCCCAAACCAGAAAAGGAAATCTACCGCTGCTCCATCTCTCGGCCACCACGTCTTGGTGGCTCTACTCCGTTCGATACCCAGTATAACTCCAAAGTTCACGCCCACTTAAAACTCGGCACTAGACCAAACTTCGATCCTATCCCTCTCTTCCCATGAACGCTTCAGTTCTTCACACCGGCCACCGCTCGCCGATGACACTCTCCATTCAACACGGTCTTCTACTTTGACCACTCAAACAGAAATCTCAACTACTATCTCTCAATCCCGACGACACGAACGAATGGTCTCTAAGACTAAGGGTAAGTAATCTCTTACTTCTTCATTTTGTTTGGTTAGAACATGCTGTTATAATAAATGAAAATAGTTACTGAAATATGGAAATGGTTGAATACCTGTCGAAGAATATTCGCTTGTATGCTCTGTATATCAAAATGGAAACCTCTGTTTACTTTCCAAGATTGCTTTGTTCTTCCTTCTTGCTCTATTGTGTGAAATAAAAATAAAATAAACTGTTCTCTGGTTTTCGTAATAGATCTATTGCGTCTGAAATTGTTTTTTATTTGTGAAAATAGATGTTGAAGGAATCGTTTTTTTCCTCTGATTACAAGATGGTCTCCTCTTTTTTTCTTTCTGAAATTTGTTTTTTATTTGTTGAAAAATAGATGTTGAAGGAATCGTTTTTTTTCCTCTGATTACAAGATGGTCTCCTCTTTTTTTTCCCCCCCTGTTGATGAATGGTTATCTAAAAAAAAACTGACCATCCCCCATTTACAGTTTTTTGATAACTCACATACCCCCCACTCTCAAACCGTTCCTCTAGTTTTTTCTGGTTTCTTAACTACCCAGACAAATTAAGCATCTACAATATTTATTTTATTCAAGCAGCATTTTGGAAGCTGTTAACTGCATTGTTATTTCTCCAGGCTTGCCCCATTGTTACCCTGAGGAATTCTCACGAATCATGATGAACATAATGCTTCTTCTTCTGTTCCATTTTTGATTTTATATTTGGTTTTTGGTATTTTTCTGCTAATACGAAGATGTCTATTTTGTTCATATCTCTTAAACACTACAGTCGATTAGCTTTAGCAATAAATGAAAGGTCTTATTTTTGAGTGGAAAGTCCATTATGATGCAGCTGGTGAATGGTGACAATTCTTAGTTTTCATTGATTTATCACGTAATTATTAAAATTTTAATTTTTATATTTATCATGCATATCAACAATTAGTAGATTAGTAAAATAAAATACAATTTTTTTTTAAATAATTCAATCTAATAGCATGATTAAAATAAATTGAATTAAAATAGTATAACAATTGACATACACTCCTAGTTTTCATGGTGGTCGAGCCCGGGATTCAAGAATAATAACAATTTCTTTAAACATCGTGATCGCTTGGTTTGTACTCTAAACATAAATTTATTTTTTTCTCCGAATGACCACTACATGTTTTATAATTTAATTGCCATGTTCTTCAGATATTTATGCTTAGTAAATAAGGATTACCGTAAGACCTGGAAATTTCCAATTATATAAATACGACACTTGTAAATCTCACCATAATCCATTAATTAGTTACGCGCATAGTCAAAACTTCTACGATAGTAGCCTCTTAGTGCCAATTTCAATGCCACCGACTTATGTACACTTCAACAAGCAATACAATATAATTATATTCAGAACTAGTGTAATTGGTCAAATTATTTTATTAGTCCCTTTATTTACATGTAAGTTATGGATTTAATTTTATACTTCAATTTAATAATTTTAGTCTATATTATTATCTTAACGTAAAATTTTATGTTAAGAATGTACATAATATTTTAGAAGACGGAAATAGATTATAATAAAAATATAAAAAGATATTTTTTTTAAAAGACGATGTTCTGATGGGGGACATTCATTCCATCTTGCTTCGGCCATGTTCTACTTGGAGACGCGCTTTGTGAAATGGGTTAGTCCAGCCATGCATACATTAACCATCTTGACTTGTTCTTGGCATTTCATGTTCAAAGTTGGAAAAAATAGTGGGAAGCCAATTATTTTGCAAGTGGGGGTATACTTATAAAGGTCAAAATAATAAAATAAAGTGATGTCAAAGTGGGGAAGTTTACAGCAATATTTTTAAAGCTTGAATCCAGTCTGTTATTCACGGAAATGGAAAGTGTCTCAAATGATTGAATACAAACACTATAAAAGGGTTTTAGTAATGGGATATTAGGCAAGTGAAAGAACAATACCTATTAGGTCTGTCAGTTCTTGCAGCATAGTTTACTCGACTGCCAGAAATTATGGGAAACCCGGTTGGCGGGGACTATGGCCACATTTGGTGGTTTATGCGGTAGCATTTTTGTTTATAGCTACTGGTCTAGCTGATGACCAAGCTATGGGTACAACTTCACCCCCACCTAAATCACCACCACATTTTAAGCGCTTTGGCACCCACCTCCAAAGCATTCTCCTCCTCCTCATTATTATGAATCTTTCCACCTCCACCATCACCTTCACCCCCTCCTCTTATGTTAACTCACCACCCCCATCACCATCCACCCCCACCACCACCTTCACCACTTCCTCCCATATCTATAAGTCTCCACCACCTCCATCACCATTCGTCACCACCTTACGTTATAAACACCGCCGCCACCATCACCTTCACCACTCCTCCATAGTCTACAAGCTCCACCACCACCATCACCTTCACCACCACCTCCATATCTACAAGTCTCACCACCTCCATCATCATATCCCACCACCACCTAGTTTACAAATCTCCTCCACCACCATCACCTTCACCCTCCTCCATATGTTTACAAGTCTCCACCACCTCTATCACATCTTCCCACCACCTACGTTTAAATCTCCTCCACCACCATCCCTTCACCACCACCTCCATATGTCTACAAGTCTCCACCACCTCCATCACCATCTCCCCACCTTTCGTTTACAAATCTCCTCCACCACCATCACCTTCACCCCTCTCATATGTTACAAGTCTCCACCACCTCCATCACCATCCCCACACCTTACGTTTTAAATCTCCTCCACCACCAACCTCACCCCCCTCCTCCTTATTTTAAAAGTCTCCACCACCGCCATCACCATCTCCCCACCACCTTACGTTTATAAATCCCTCCACCACCATTACCTTCACCACCACTCCATATGTCTACAATTTCCACCACCTCCATCACCA